>NC_050446.1:4985609-5075609 GCF_903995425.1 Onychomys torridus | reverse complement strand
TACATAAGGTGGAGAGCAATCAAGGCCAGAAGAGTGCACTTGGACATCCACATGTACTCTCACGTATGTATACACATGTACACTCACCCACACATGCTCCCCACACACAAACATACAAACACACATGCATACCACACAGAGATACATGCAAATAAATGCATAATGACAGTGTCTTCAACCTTTCCGTTGCTTTCCCAGCACATGTCACTTTTTATCGTCAATGAGCACTTACAGCTTTTATAATAGGAAAAATAACAACTGTAAACTTTACTTGATGAGGTGAGAAATTAGAAATCTGCTGGACTAAAACTTGAGAAAATCCTTGTGAACGAACTGGTACCCAGCTACACATCTAAAGTGCAGAGGGGCCTGCCCTGACGAGAAGCAAAGTCTCATGGTCTACCCAGTTCACACCTGCTGTTTCAGGAAGGCTTGCCCCAACTCAAAGGTGAATTTGGCAGACACAGCAGCGGGAGGTGGGGGCAGGAAACACTGCAGACATTCTGGGACAACTTCTGGCTGACTGTGAAGCTCAGAGGCCTTCAGATGTGGCAGCTTTGCAGGTCAGACTGCAGCTGCCTCACATTCTCATTCAGACAAGGCTGGGGCTGCTAGGAGGTAGGGCCAGAGTCTGCAGGAGGTGCACTTCAGGTGAAGTCAAGGGCAGGGCTGCCCCTTGTCTGTAGTCATGATCTCTTGGCTGCTTCTGCCTCCCTCCATAGTCTTGGTTTCTGAGTGGAGAGTTTAAGTCAGCCATAGACTCTCTACTGAAATGTCTAATATTTCTAAGGAAAAAAAAATGCATGACTCGGTCCTGGAGACTGGGCGATTCTGCCAGCCTCAGGGCTGGTCTCTCCCACAGCACAGGATACCTCAGCCCTCCCATTGACTGCTCCCCTTTGTTCCTTCCTCAGATTTGTCTTCCCTACCTTGGCTGCTACCATGCCCTAGCACAGCTTCACACTAGAATGCTCTCGCTATCTAGACTTTGGCTGAGGACTCGCCACAGCCTCCATGAAACAACAGACAGAACTGGGATTTTTGGAGTGATTTGGATCCGAGTTCAAGTCCTGACTCTGATGCTCATGTACATCATTCCCCAAACTCATACTGACTCATTCCACCTCATCAAAATGTGGAAATATTAATGGGTAGTCTGCATAGGACTCTTTGTAAGGACTGAATAAAACACAGAAAAGCACTTGTCTACAATGAGATTCCACTTTGGACTTGTTATAAAAGCTGTAAGACAGACAGTAACAAACATCCTAGGACCTGGACAAAGTGGAAGCTGCTGGCACCGTAAGCTGGCATGGTCACTATGGAAAATAGTGGGGTAGCTCCTCATAGTATCATCAAAGAACTTAGCAGTTCCTCCCTGAATATATCCTCAAGAGAACTGAAAACATACACACACAAAATCATGCACATGAAATAAGTCACTGAATGGTGGAAACAACATAAATGTCCACTGACCAGTGGACACTATGTAGTTATCCACAGTGGAATATTATTGGGCCAGGAAAAGGCATGAAGTCCTGATGTAACACACCATGGAAACACCACACTAAGTAAAACAAGACAGTCACAGATGCCCCCACACTGCATGATTCTATTCTAACATGTCCCAAAGCAGACAATCCTTAGGGATAGAAAGGAAGGAGATGGTGGTTGTCAGAGGCAGGGGAGGTGGGGGGGGGGGGAGGTAGAGAGGCTAGGGGAGAGATGGGGGAGGCAGGAACAACAATCTATGGTTAGATATTGGTGATTGTTAGGTAACTCTGAATATTGTAAAACCCACTGAACAGTGCACCTCAAAGAATAAACCACACCATGTGAACTGTGTGTGTCTCAATAAAGCAATTAGCATGAGACAAGACATGGCAGACCCTCATCTCTGGCCCTCAATTCCAGGGTCCTATTTTATCTAGTGGACACTTCCCTAAGCATCTAACCCAAAGTCTTATTAATATGCACTTAGATATTTGCCAATTGGCTGAATGAGTCATTCGGAAAATGGGCCACAGACAATGCAAGACTGGTGCCTGGCATGGCAGACACACAGGCAGCTTTCCTCACTCAGTGCCCAGGTGTCTGCCACAGCAGCCTCAGAGAAGATGGCCTATTGGGCTGGGCAGGGCAGAAGGAAGCAGAGCCTGGGTCCCAGAAGCACCCTGGAGGTGCACGGCCCAACAAAGCCCCTCTTGGAGGAGCAGCTCCCAGAACTCAGGAGAGAGGCACAGCCTGGCCCAGAAGAGCCTGGCTTTGACCACACCCACATGGCAGGTCAGGTGGCCTAGAGAGTTCCTCACGGCTGGTGGGCATGCAGGGGAAGGCCAGTCCTCTTGGTCATGGAGCACCTATGGACTCTAAGGGTGAAGACTACTCAACCAATAGCATAAAGATGACACTGACCACCACAGAGCAAAACGCTGCATCAAGTAAATCTTGAAAACTTTCAGCAGAAATTAAGAGATCTTTGCTTTAATAGAAGAAATCATTAAGGAAGTAGACATGTATACAAGGGTTCTGAATTTTACTTCTTTAAAATAAAGTAATTTTGTGTGTTCATGTGTGTGTGAATAACAGGCCTAACAACCTCATGTGTTACCTACCCCTCCATTTTTATTTTTGAAATAGGGTCTCTCATTGGCCTGGAACTATCCAAGTAGGCTAGCCTGGCTGGCCAGAAAGCCACAGGGATCTGCCTATCTCTGCCTCCCCAGCACTGGGCTTTAATAGGTGTAACTACCACAGCCAGCTTTTAAAATTTTTTTAGCATGGCATTTGGAGATCAAACTCAAGTCCTCATGCTCGCTGAGTACACTATCTCCCCAGCCCTACAATCAAAAATCTCAAACTAAAAAGACCACATGTGCTGGCTAGTGTCATGTCAACTTGACACAGCTGACCCACTGGAAAGAAGGGAACTTCAGTTGAGAAAATGCCTCCATAAGACTGGGCTGTAAGGCATTCTCTTCATTAGTGATTGATGGGGGAGGGCCCAGCCCACTGTGGGTGGGGCCATCCCTGGGCTGGTGGTCCTGGGTTCTATAAGAAAGCAGGCTGAGCAAGCCATGGTGAGCAAGCCAGTAAGCAGCACCCCTCCACGGCCTCTGTATCAGCTCCTGCCTCCAGGTTCCTGCCCTGCTTGAGTTCCTGTCCTGGCTTTCTTCAGTGATGGACAGTGATGTGTAAGTGTAAGCCAAACAGACTCTTTCCTCCCCAATTTGCTTTTGGTAACGGTGTTTCATCATAGCAGTAGTAACCCAAGACACCACACATACACATGACATGCACACATACCTAAGCATACAAGCAGCTTAGGTCCATTATTAATCAACATAATTGATGAAGATTAACAGCCAAAATGAGAAAACAGAAAAATAAGTAAGATTAAGAAACAAAGCTGAGGGTCTGGAAAGATGGCTCAGCAGTTAAAAGTACTGTAGCCAGGTTTCTCCAGTCCCCCCAGTCCCACGGTCCCTCAGATCACAACTGTCTGTAACTCCATTTCCAGGGGACCCTCACACAGACATCCACACAGACCAAACACCAATGCACATAAAATTAAATACATCTGAGAGAGAGAAAGCTGGAGACTGATACTTCTGTGTAGAAGCCATAGGAGGAAACAGCTCACTTCTGAAGAAAATGCAAATTCAAAATGACAGTGACTTCTATTCACAGGAAATGTCTGACAAAACTCCATGTCTTTTTTTTTTTTTTTGCCAATAGCAAGCTGTTTTTATTACTATAGCTCTATAGCACAGCTTGAAGTCAGGGATGGTGATACCTCCAGAAGTTGCTTTATTGTAAAGGTTTGTTTTAGCTTTTCTAGGTTTGTTTTCCATATGAAGTTGAGTATTGTTCTTTCAAGGTCTGTGAAGAATAGTGTTGGGATTTTGATGGGGACTGCATTGAATCTGTAGATTGTTTTTAGTACGATTGCCATTTTTATTATGTTGGTTCTAACTATCCATGAACATGGGAGATCTTTCCATTTTCTGAGACCTTCTTCAGTTTCTTTCTTCAATGACTTAAAGTTCTTGTCATATAGGTCTTTCATTTGCTTAGTTAGTTACCCCAAGATATTTTATATTATTTGTGGCTATTGTGATAGGGTGATGTTTCTCTAATTTCTTTCTTGGCCTGTTCATCATTTGTGTATAGGAGGGCTAGTGAACTTTTTTTTAGTTAATCTTGTATTCCTCCACATTACTGAAGGTGTTTATCAGCTATAGGAGTACCAGGAAGAAACTCTTAGCACAAAGACTGAGGATATGGTTTTCAGTGCTTTTCATAGCAGTAGAAAAATCCTGGAAAGAGCCCCCATCCCATAGATGTAAGAGATTTAAGTTCCCATTCATTCAAAAGCAGAGCTCCGTGTGGCCTTACAAGGTGTCCCCTCAGGAACAATTTTGAGCAACAAAAGCAAGCTGGAGAATATTCTCAACATGTTATCATGCCTATGCTAGAACCCAGACAAAGTTAAAAACATGAGAGACATTGGGATATCAACACCAACTTGGAGCAGTTTGAATTCTAAGGAAAGGGGTGTGGTACCCATGAGGCTTTATTTCTTTTACTAAAAAGCTGCATGAGCCTAGAGAACCTTCGAGACTTGGGGAGCTCCAGACGGTCCTATAGGCATTTGTTATGTTATTCCTGATGCTTTCTCATATATGTTTTATAACATAATTTTTATTTTTAAAAATCAGATAATAGAGCTGGGCATAGTGGCACAAGCCTTTATTCCCAACAGAAGCAGAAGGATTCTGAGTTTGTGGCCAGCCTGGGGTACATAGCTCTAGAACAGTTAGGAATAGAGAGACCTTATCTCAAAAAACAAAAAAGAAACAAAGCAAAAATCAGACAATAGACCCAGAAAAGAAAAAGATTCAAATGCTAACCAACTGTGCACAAGAAACAGAGAAAGCTGTGAGGGACCACCCAGGATACCCAGTTAAACTACAACTTCAGATGACAGATCCTAATGTGTTGATTGAAAAGTCATCTTGTGTAGGATATGGAAGTGGGTGGGGAGGAGAGTCAAAGCCAGCTCTGGGTGGGATACGGATGGTGAGGAGCCCTGCAAGGCCCCCAGGCTCTGTGAGCACCAGCAGTTCCTAAGGGGACTGCTAGTGGTCTGGTCTGCTTTGGAGGCTAGAACTAAATAGAGAGCTAAGGTCAAGCCATAGCTCTTTTTATTGATCGTTCCTTGGTAGGCTGGTCTCTCAGGCAGGTGGAAACATAGCCAGCCCTTAGGGAGGGCAGCTGTCTGTCTGACACAGCTTTAGGCCTGTATAGTTGGACTGGGGCGGGAGACAGGAGCTATAGAGCTGAGTCAGAGCCTGTGCTGCCCACACCGCAAATGGGGGACCCAGGAGAGCAGAGCAGAAAACAGGGAGAAATGAGAGATCCAAGACAGGCTCACAGAAGAGGATGTGAAGACCTACGCCAACACTGTGAGGATACAGTGAGGAGCTAACACAAGCTACAAACTGATGTGCACAGGAAGAGGCTTTAGAAGGGGATACAACTGCTCCACCATCACTAACAAAAACAAACCCACAGCAGAAACCCCAGAATCCCTTTTCTCCTAGTGGGAGAACATGGGTCACTTTTCTTACTTCCCATGATCCTCTTAGTCTGGATTCCAAGTGAGTGCTCTAAGGAAGAAGGCAGGGATGAGTTGGGGTGGAGAACAAGGATTAGACACTTGTGAGGGGGACTAGGCATGAGGAGATGATAGAGAGGAGGAACAGCCAGTGGACAACCCAGGGAAGGGACATCAGGTACAGGGACAGAAGATGCTGGTGGTGTCTGCTTGTCCAGGAGTCAGTAGCAAGGTTTTGTGTTCAGTTGATGGTAAAGGAAGTAGAGACTGGGGGCTGGAGAGATGGTTCAATGGTTAAGAGCACTGGCTGCCCTTCCAGAGGTCTTGGGTTTGATTCCCAGCAACCACATGGTGGTTCACAACTGTCTGTAACTCCAGTCCCAGGGGATCCAACACTCTTTTCTGGCCTCTGTGGGCACCAGGTACACATGGAGCACACCCAGACTTACATGTAGACAAAACACCATGTAGCATGAATCTTAAAAGGTCTTATTAATAAAAACAAACCCAAGGCCAGGTATTGGGGTGAATGCTGAATGGTTAGAGAAACAGAACAAGCCACAGCCACCTCACCTCGCCAGTTTCTCAGCTGATTCTGTTTTCTCAGACTGGAAGCCTCTGAGTCCTCATCCAGAATGAATCTCAGCTGAACTGTTGCTCAAAAGCCTAAAAGCTTAACCAGGCTCTAGTTCCTGGTTTTCACACCTTATATACCTTTCTGCTTTCCTCCATCACTTCCTGGGATTAAAGGCGTGAGTCACCATGCCTGGCTGTTTCCAGTGTGGCTTTGAACTCACAGAGATCCAGATGGATCTCTGCCTCTGGAATGCTAGGATTAAAGGCATGAGTGCCACCATTTTCTGGACTCTGTATCTAGTGGCTGTTCTGTCCTCTGACCCCAGATAAGTTTATTAGGGTGCACAATATTTTGGGGAACACAATATCACCACAACACCCATAATATAAAATAAAATATATTTAAAAATGCAACTGAGGCATTGGCTCAGCAGTTAAGAGCACAGGTTGCTCTGGTTTGATTCCTCACAACCATCATTAGCTCACAATTAGCTCACAACCATCATTCACTCTAGTTCTAGGGGATCCAATGCCCTCTTCTGACCTCCAACGGCACGAGGAATATATGTGGTACACATAAATCCATGTAGACAAACCCTCAATATACATAAAATAAATCTAAAAAAGTTTTTTAAAAATAATAATGCATTTATTTAAAAGAGAAAGGGAGGAAGGGAAAGGGAGGGAGGGAGAGGGAGAGAGAGGGAGGGAGACTGGCGGGGGACTTAGCAATGAGACCCCAGGCAGGAGATACACCTGGAGGAGTGACCTGGGAGAGGGGAGCAGGGAAGGAGAGATTGTACCCTCTGCCAGCTCTTCATTCATGGACCCTTCTGCCTGGGAATGTAAGTTCACACAGGCAGAGACTATGCCAACTCACTCACCAATTGACTTCTAGAACCCAGCCCGGGACCTGCACAAGGTGGCCTGAATACATCATTGCTAATTAGGTATGCAGCCAGCCCCTTCCAGAGCTCGGCACAATCCCCCTTTGAACCCAGGAGAGGGAGAAGGAACTTGAGGTTGGTCTAGGGAGGGAGTCTACATTCACAAGTCACATGTGCCGCTTACTGATTGTGAAAACTTTTAGACATTTAGATGTCTTCCAAAGAACAAGAAGAAAGCTCCGCCATCAATCAAGCCAAACCAACCAACTCCAGGGAGGTCTAGCCATGGGACACTGTTCTGAATACAACCAAAAAGACTGTGAGAACCACGTACCTCAATGAGCAGGAGGCCGCACCCCTGATAGACAGCCCTGTGTCTAATGATCCTAGTATCAGCATTGTATAACCTCCCTAGGCTTGGAAAGGAGTCTGGTCTGTGTGCTGGCATCGGCCCTCCCTCCTCCCTTTTCTCTGCTCCACACTCTGCTTGGACCACCTGGAGAGCAGAAGCCCATCAACTCTGGCCCTGGGCTTCTTGTGGGTTTGAATAAAGAGGCCCTGAAGAAACCCAACAAGAGAAGGCAGCAAGAGGTAAGTGAAGGGAATTAAGAGAAGCTGAACTCATGAGTCACACTCAATGACAGCAAGCAGGAAAGCCACAGAGATGAACTGGCGGCTGACTGAGTCACTCTTCTTATTTACTCTATTACTCGGCTCTCAAACCACATTGCCAGCTGTAATTGCATTTCAATTCATGTTTAACACACACATAACTTAGCTGGTTGCTGGCATCCAATATCCCAGACACAGAAAGGCAGAACAGAACAAAGCCAGCTAATTCAGTGAGCATTCTTCATGGGTCTGGTGGAGCCAATGTGTACCCAGGCACTGTGCTGAGTGCTGGGATGCAGTGTGGATGACACAATTCCCCAGCCTGGGATGCAGTGATGTGGATGGCACAGTTCCCCAGCCTGGGATGCAGTGATGTAGACAACACAGTTCCACAGCCTGGGATGCAGTGATGTGGATGACACAGTTCCCCAGCCTGGGATGCAGTGATGTGGACAACATAGTTCCCCAGCCTGGGATGCAGTGATGTGGACAACATAGTTCCCCAGCCTGGGATGCAGTGATGTGGATGACACAGTTCCCCAGCCTGGGATGCAGTGATGTAGACAACACAGTTCCACAGCCTGGGATGCAGTGATGTGGATGACACAGTTCCCCAGCCTGGAATGCAGTGATGTGGATGACACAGTTCCCCAGCCTGGGATGCAGTGATGTGGACAACATAGTTCCCCAGCCTGGGATGCAGTGATGTGGATGACACAGCTCCCCAGCCTGGGATGCAGTGGTGTGGATGACACAGTTCCTCAGCCTTCAGGGGCCTGCTGCATGGAGACAGCAAAACTGCACCAAGAAAGGAGTGGTGTGTGAGAGTGCATGTCCGCAGAGACATGAGTGACAGAGCACTGCAAAGGAGCTATGTGGAGTTCAAGGGGGTAGGAGTTAGGGCAACTCTTAGAAGCCAGTGGAGCCTATATAGTTGGTAAATATCTACCCAGTGCTAGGTACTGGAACTTCTCTAGAAAGCTCCACAATAAATTTGCCCTTGAAGCTAAAACAAGACAGCCAGAACCCCATTCTGGATGGGGGTGGTGGCTGATTGGGGGCTATGGATGGGGGCAACTTCTCAGTTAGTGGCTCAGGAGGGATGGGGGAGGTTGAGAGTGGAGCTGTGGGAAGCTAGGAAAATAGTCTTTATCACTGAGGAACAGAAAGCAGAGTGGCTAGGGACTTGCTTAGTCAACAGGCCTGTCCCTCCCCACAGTCTCAAAGTGTCATATAGACCTCACAACATACAGACCTCGCAACATACAGACCTCGCAACATACAGACCTGGAGGGCAACATATAGACCCGAAGGGCAACAATTGGAGAATAGGAAACAGTGGGGAAATATGATGAAGTTCTTGGGCTATACATGAACATCAACTTAAGAAAATAAAACAAAGACCAAAACAAAACAAAAAGAACCCACTTTCTCCTAAGCAAAATGTAGCAAACTATAATCAATAACCCATGAATACACAGCAGGAGTCCAGGATACAGTAGTGATGCCATTAACAGCATCAACCTGCTCTCTGAAACAAACTGATTCCTACTTTCATCAAAGCTTTGAACAAAGCTCGGGGTGAAGTGCCACTCACCTGTTCCTTGGCTGCTGTGGATATCGCTCTGTGTAAATAAAGTTCTGATTGGCCAGTGGCCAGGCAGGAAGTATAGGCGGGACAAGAGAGAAGAGAATTCTGGGAAGTAGAAGGCTGGGGAGGGACACCGCCAGCTGCCACCAGGAGAAGCAACATGTAAAGGTACTGGTAAGCCACAAGCCATGTGGCAAAGTATAGACTAACAGAAATGGGTTAATTTAAGATAGAAAAAGTAGATAACAAGAAGCCTGCCATGGCCATACAGTTTGTAAACAATGTAAGTTTCTGTGTGCTTTCTTGGTTGGGTCTGAGCGACTGTGGGACTGGCGGGTAAGAGAGATTTGTCCTGACTGGGCCAGGCAGAAAAACTCCAACTACAAATGGCGCCCAACGTGTTGGCAAGAGTTTCCACCTAAAACCTGAGAAAAAAGATTCTAAAACAGAGCTAAAAAGAGCTTCCTAATTGTTTCTCTCAAGTTAGCGGCAGCCTGCCGGTTTGAGCTACTATGGCGGGCTCCTGGCGTGATTGTCTGACCTGCAGTGTGGCAGGAATGAGGAATCTATAAGCGGCACTTTACTCTGCTGCGTGGTGGATTTAGCCTTTGCTAGTTAAAAAAAAAAAAAAAAAAAAAAAAGATTTCTGGGCTATGCACTGCTTTGATAGAACTGCTTCTGATAGTTGATGGTACACATGGCTCCAGAGCCAGAGCTGGCGGTAAACTGTACCACCGCCATGTTGGGAAGCAGAGGTGGGCTGAGCCAGCAGCCACAGCGGTATTTCAGTCTTACAAAGATGGATATTACACAGAGAATCTGGTTTGTCTTGTCTTTGGGATTTTTAACTGCAGAAAAAGATTTGATCATAAAAGCTGTTGAGTTAAACAAAAATGTAAATTTTAAAGGTACCTTGACTTCAAAATTTGGATATAAGGATATGTTGCTTTGGAAAAGAGTCTCTGCTTTTGTTTCCACAGAAAGCCAGAGGCTGTGGATTTGTTCCAGATTAAGATACATCAGGTTTGATCAGCCAAGACCACCTGAAAGGTCTCTGATGACACCATGGCCCAGATGATCCAACATCCAGAATGCTTTCAAGGCAACTGGCTCAGAGGTTCACCCTAATGGACTACTCCATAATCCTAAAATTTTCTTTGTGTCCCCATAAGATACAGCGCCCCCCTCCAGCAGGAAGTAGTAAGAGAAACTACACCCACATTCCCAAAATTATCAAGCTGGCTTTGGAGATGGAATTGGCTCACTCCTTCTCTAAACCCAGACGTATTGCTAAAAGGAAAGGTTAAGAGATTCTTGTGTCCCAAATCAGAAGAGCCCTCTGGTGTGGGACAGAGAAAAAAACAATATTTTTCTTTAAAGCAGGTTGATTATAAATGAGATCTCTTTCTAAAGAAGAAAGGGGAATATGATATAGATATAATAGGATGAAAAGGTAGATTAGGGAACTTCTAAAGAGCAACAACTTGTTTAAAATGTTTTACATTGGTTTAGATTTTAGTCTATTGATACAAACTTAGTTAATTTTGTTATATTGTGTGTATATTTCTACTCTTGTTTAAGGTATTATGTTTATATAGCTCATTTAAAATTGTAATAGATAATTAAAAATAGATTAATAACTGGTCATCTATGATAATCATACTCATAGCCATGTTAGTTAAGTCTTCTAGGTATACACAGAGATATTTCAGATAGACAGGTACTCTTCAAACACTTCAAAGGTCTACAGAATATGGCATTTAAAATATTTTTAAAATTTAGACTTTCTGGATCATGAGACATGTCTGCTCCTGGCAGCACCGATTTACTTCAGAGAGGAGGATGGGCATTGAAGACACTTCATATGGAGTTTATCTTCACCTTGGCAAAAATAGCCATTTGGGCAAGAAACTGTTCTTGCCTGGACTGCTCAATCAACTGGACATGCAGGACCCATAGAAAGGTGACCACTAAACTTTGCTTGACAAAATGGTCCTTCAGGTTCCTGCTTCGCAGAGGAAACTGCCAGACATTCTACAGGACACTGAGAGAAGTGACCAAGAGACTCTAGCCCTGTGGGCTGAAGACAAATGCCCCAACTTTACAAAGGAACATTAGGTGACTGTCCAGGCTGCCAGCTGTCTCTGTCTACTCTTGCAAGACTCCTGAAAAATGCTTACATCCTTCTCCCGGTTCTCAGGTAATATTATATCCTTCTGAGGTCTTTGATGTGGTTGAAGACTAGATAGTTATAATTTCCTCAGTTATGATAAAAGATACGTTAGATATAAAACCTTAGACACACAAATATAAGATAGATAGGATATCTTCTTTAATATTATAACTGTAATTCTTGCTTGATAATTGTTTTGTTATATGTAATTGTACTATGTAAAAGTTAAAATCTTCCTTAAAAAAAAAAAAGAAAAGGGGAAGTGCTGTGGATATCGCTCTGTGTAAATAAAGTTCTGATTGGCCAGTGGCCAGGCAGGAAGTATAGGCGGGACAAGAGAGAAGAGAATTCTGGGAAGTAGAAGGCTGGGGAGGGACACCACCAGCTGCCACCAGGAGAAGCAACATGTAAAGACACTGGTAAGCCACAAGCCATGTGGCAAAGTATAGACTAACAGAAATGGGTTAATTTAAGATAGAAAAAGTAGATAACAAGAAGCCTGCCACAGCCATACAGTTTGTAAACAATGTAAGTTTCCATGTGCTTTCTTGGTTGGGTCTGAGCGACTGTGGGACTGGCGGGTAAGAGAGATTTGTCCTGACTGGGCCAGGCAGAAAAACTCCAACTACACTTGGCAGATGAAAGGATTATAGCAGTCAGAGCTCTTTGGAGGAATGGAACTGATAGAATATACACATACACATACATATACATATACACATACACATACACATACATATACACATACATATACACATACACATACATATACACATACACATACACATACATATACATATACACATACATATACATATACACATACACATACATATACATATACACATACATATACACATACACATACATATACACATACATATACATATACACATACATATACACATACATATACATATACACATACACATACATATACATATACACATACACATACATATACACATACACATACATATACATATACACATACATATACATATACACATACATATACACATACACATACACATACATATACACATACATATACATATACACTTACATATACACATACACATACATATACATATACATATACACATACACATACATATACATATACATATACACATACATATACATATATATAATGCACACACATATATACACATGCATATATATATATGAGTATGTGTGTGTGTATATATATATATATATATTGATATTGATATTGATATATGGATTTATTAGAACAGCTTACAGGCTTTGGTCCAGCTAGTTCAACCAACAGAAGGTCTAAGAATCCAGTAGCTGTTCAGTGCATGAGCTGGGTATCTCAGTTGATCTTCAGTAGACACTGGAATCTTGAAGAAGTAGGCTGTAATGCCAGTGAAGGAATGGACTTGCCAGGAACAGTGAGGGCAAGCAGGCAGAGAAAAAGAGCTTCCTTCCTCCATGTCCTTTATATAGGCTGCCAACCATCCCACCTCAAAAGATCCAGATTAAAGGTAGGTCTTCCTACTTCAAATATTGTAATTAAGTGAAAAACAAAACAACAACAACAACAAAAACTCTCACAGCTGCTTTGGTTTTCGTTAATTCCACATGTAATCAAGTTGACCACAAAGACTTGCCATCCCAGGGATGTTACCTAAAAGCAACCTAGGTTGTTCGTTTGCTGGAAATACTTCTCTTAGAGCACTGCTGGTTTCTCCCTTGGAAACAGGGATGGCATTGGAGCTCTTCACAGACAGCACCTGAGAAGATGCAGCAGCGGAAGCTCAAGGCCAACCTGAGTACCGCAGCTCCACGAGACCCTGCCTCAGACAAAGAGAGGAAGGGCCTAGAGAGCTGGCTCAATGGTTAAGAGCACTGGCTGTTCTTGTGGAGGACCTGGGTTCAGATCCCAGCACCCATGTAGTGGCTCATAACTGTCTGTAACTCCAACTCCTCTTCTGGTCTCTGCAAGCACTTCATGCATGTGGTGCACATATACGCATGCAGAAAAGACATTTATGCATATAAAATACATCCAGCAGCTAACATAACAGGAGAGATTCTCAAACACATTAAGGTTTTCCATTTTGGCACATTATATCACATATGACTGCACATAAAAGCTACATATGACCTTCTCCCACTATTTCCAAATTTTCTGGTATTCTAATTTTCCTATTCTTGATCTGTATTTTGCTTAGTTTCCTTTTACTATGAGATTTTCTAGTTTACTGTGCTCTTTACAAAGACTCAATTCTCAATTAACAGTAGTCTCTCTTTATTTTATTCTGATTTTGTCCTTGCTTCTTTCTATATATTTCCCTAGACACTTAAGCCACGAGACAATATGAAGTGGTCAGAGACACACGTCACCAGAGCCCCCAGGAAAAGAGCTGAGAAAGACCTATATATACAACGACCAGAAATATTCCAAATTTAATGACTATAAACTCACAGATCCTAGATAAACAACTGGCAGGCAGAGTAACCTTAGGAAAATGTTTTATCTAGTGTGTGTGTGGGGGGGGGGGGTAAAAAAAAACAAACAGAAGACAGAGGAATGTAAGTCAAGCTGGGGCGGTGCACGCCTTTAATCCCAGCACTCGGGAGGCAGAGGCAGGTGGATTTCTGTGAGTCTGAGGTCAGCCTGGTCTACAGAGCTAGTCCAGGACAATCAGGGCTATACAGAGAGACCCTGTCTCAAACAATCTTAAAAAAATAATAAAAATTAAAATAAAAAAGACAGATAATTTTTATAAGGAACAACACATGCTGAAAGATAATGGAGCCACACCTTCAATACAGTGAAAGAAAATGCTAGTAAGAATCCACAGGAAAACGTCCTTCCAATAATAGAGGAAAATAGACTGTATCCAGGCATGCAAAAGATGGGGCATTACGGTGCCAGCAGACAACACAGGAAGTCCTCTCCCCAGCCATTCTCCAGGTTGAAGGAGAGTCACATTTGGTGAAAACTGGACACACAGCAATGAATACAAGATATGGAATATAAGGATAGCGATAAGGAATTCACTGTTTAAGTCTTTTCTATAAGACAATAAAAATATTAAATAAAAACTGATAGCCATGCATTGTGGGTTTATGGCATGCATAGAGGGAAATGTCCTGTAATCACAGCATCTAAAGACAGGACAGACACCACTGTGCTGTCTGTCAACGGCAGACTGCTTCTAAGGTGTGTGCTGTGAACCCAGAGTAACTGAGAAAGAAAAAGCCACTGGGCTGCAGAGATAGCTCAGCAGTAAGGGCACTGGCTGGTTCCCGAGGACCCCAGTTCAGCTCCCAGCACCCACACTCAGGCTCACAGCCATCTGTTATTCCAGTTTAGGGAAATCTGATACCAAATTCTGGCCTCCATGGGCACCAGGCACATACATACATGTAGGCAAGCATTCATACATATAAAATAAAAATAAATAAATCACTTTTAAAATCCATATAGTAAGATAAGAGAGGAAATAAAATGGGATAAAGTAATTTAAAACATGTGGGACTGTGGGGAATATAGCTTAGTGGTAGAAAATTTACCCAGAACGAGCTAAGCTCTAAGCTTTAGTCCCAGCACTAAAAGAAAAAAGAGAGAAAGAAAGACAGTGGGAAAAGGGGAAAAAGGAAAGTATACTGGCCTCTCCTCTGCTGCTGTGATAAAGCACCATGCCCAAAGTGACTTAGGACAGTTCCTTTTGGCTTACAGTCCCAGGGGAGAGTCCACCACTGTGGGAGGCTAGGCCACAGCAGCCAGGCAGTGGAGGAAGCTAAGCTCCCATCTTCAGACACAGGCACAAAGAGAGAACTGACCACAGGGCTCGGCTCGGCTCGGCTCGGCTCGGCTCGGCTCGATAACCTCATTGTCTGCCACAGTGATGTCCTTCCTCCAGGAAGGCTGTATGTCCACCACCTGGGAACCAAGTGTTCACAGACCTGAGCCTAGGGGGGTCGTTACTCATTCAAATCACCACAGAAACCAACAGCAGATGGGGGAGGGGGAACAAAAGATAACAAAAAGCCAATTAAGTGGAGTTAAATCCAAACACTTCAATAACTACTTTAAATATAAGTGATCTAAAGAAGAAATAGTCAGATTGGGTAATATACTGTTTATAAGAATCCCAGTTTAAACATAAAACAGATAGATTCAAAGGAATGGCATGGAAAAGGGTGCTCCATGCCAATACTCATAAGAAAGCTGCTGTTGGATATTAATATACCCCCAAATACTCCTCAGAGCAAAAAAATATTGGCAAAGTAAAGAGTCATTTAAAATGGTAAGAGGTCAACCAATAAGAATGGTATATCCATTCTAACGTTTATGTGCTTAACAACAGAACTTCAAAATGCAGAAAGAAGGAACTAAAAACTAGCAGACTAATCCACAATTATGGTCAGAGATCCAGTACTTGTCTCTTGATAATTAAAAAAACAAACAGACAGAAAATCAGTAGGAATACAGAAGACATAAATGATACCATCAACCCACTAGGCCTTGCTAATGCCTGTAGAAACTGTGCTAAGATACACTAGAGTGTTTTCCAAGACAGATCACAGTGCAGGCTCTTAGATAATTGAGGAGGGAGAGGAGAACACACATCAGTCCTTTTCAAGTAAAAGGTCTTTCATAATGCCACACACAGTAGGGGCTGAGGCAGCCCCTCTCTTCCAAAGGTTTCCAAGAGCACTACTTCTTGCATCTCAAGAAAGCAGGCTCAGTGTCATGGCTAGCTTTAGTGGTCAGTGTGGCACAGGTGGGAATAGGGACCTCCACTGAAGAACTGCCTCCATCAGCCTGGCTGGCCTCTTTTTCTTAATTGCTCATTGATGTAGGAGGGCCCAGCCTTCCAACCACCCAACCATGGCCAGCACCATCTCTGGGTCTGGGCTGTGTAAGAAGGCAGCTGGGCAAGTCAGGGGTGCAGGTCAGTAGCAGCACTCCTCCGTGATCTCTGCTTCAGTTCCCATCTCAAGTTCCTCCCTTGGCTTCCCTGATGTTGAACTGTCACCAGTAAAGTAAAGTTCCTCCTCCCTAGATGCTTTCAGTCATAGCGCTTATCACAGCAACAGAAAAGTCACAAGGACACTTGGTTAATATGTGACCTGTACACGGGGTATACTGTGTGACTAAGATCATCCCACAAGAGGGTTATGTGAGGGAAGCTTCCTGACAGGAGCCACAGAGGCACTGGATGGGAGAGTGACCACAGACACACGGCCCTGGACAGGAGTAGAGTTTAGGTGTGTCTTCCCCATCCTGCTGTACCCTTATCTGGCTCTAACTGCCTTGGCTGCCTTGATTACCTGGAGGGCCTGGGGTCTGCATGCAGCTTAAAGGACAGGAAAAATAGAGCCTGCAGCCTGTGGACAGCCTGAGATTTGCAGGTGGTTTTTATACTCCTTAAGGGTTAAATACATAATCATCGGCCATAGAGATCACACACAGCTCATAATATTTAAAAATATCAACTATCAAGTTTCCAAGAGAAGGCTTCCAACAGTTACTCTATGTTCTCTGGCCACCTGAAACAGAGCAAGTTGTCAATAGTGCACATGTCTAAAAAAAATCCCCAAATGTGAAAACAAAATAGCACACATTGAAATAAGACACTGATCAAGAGAAAAATATAAAGGTATTGGACAGCTTCGTAAATGAATTAAAGTTCTCTATGACATGATCACATACGAGAAAGGAATACAGCCAATGCAGAGCTCAGGAGGAGGTCAGTGGGACAGAACTCCCTCTTAGACGCCAGACTACTAAGTCTAAAGATAGTAAGAAGAAAACAATAAAACAGAAAAGAGAAAAAAGAAACATCAAAACTAAAAGCTGGGGCTTTGAGAAAATAAATTGACAGATTCCATACATTCCAAGGAGGGGGAAAAAGAAAACAGGGACAACTTCAATTATCATTATTGTGAATTAAAAAGAAAGCAACTAACAGATCTTATAAAAACTAAGAAACAAAATAAGATAACAGTATGAAGAACTTTATACCTAGACACTAGAAGACCTAATTGATTGGAAAATGTCTTGTTAGACATAAACTACTGATACTCATCAAGAACAGCTAACATGGGCTGAAGAGGCTGGCTGCTCTTGCAGAGGACCCAGATTTGGTTCCCAGAACTCACATTCAGTGACTCACAATTGCTTAAAACTCCAGTCCAGGGGGCTTTCAATGCCCTGCAGTCACCTACAGGTACATACACATTTCAGGGACACTCCCCCCTTTTGAAAAAATGTAACTCTATTTAAAAAAAATAAGTGTTACAAATTATTTAATGTATCTGTACATCTATCTATCTTGGAGGGTTTGAACCCAGGACCTTGTACATGCTAGGCAAGAGTTCTACTGCTGAGCTACATCCTTAGCATAATACAAACCTTTCTACATTCTAACACCACAGAGTTTCCAGTGGTAAATTCCACAAACATTTAAAGAAAAAAATTACCAAATTTACATTTTGGAAAAGAACAAAGTGACACCCTTCAACAATACCAGAGTCAGACAAAAAGATAAGAACAGAAGGCCACAGTAATCCATATTTCTCATGAATGTATACATAACATTTCTGTTTTCTTTTTTCTTTTCCAAAGTCTCATGCATGCTATATAAGTGCTCAGCCACTGATTACATCCCTAGTCTCACATAACATTTCTTAACCCAATTCTAGCAACATGTAAAAAGGACAATCTTAGCCGGGCAGTGGTGGCACATGCCTTAATCCCAGCACTCGAGAGGCAGAGCCAGGCAGATCTCTGTGAGTTTGAGGCCAGCCTGGTCTCCAAAGCAAATTCCAGGAAAGGCGCAAAGCTACACAGAGAAACCCTGTCTCAAAAAACAAAACAAAACAACAACAACAAAAAAGGACAATCTTTTATGTCCACATGGAATTTACCTTAGGAATTCAAGTTTAGTTTAACACTCAAACATAAGTGTTTCACCACACCAAGAATTAAAGAAAAAATGTCCAACACCACAGCATTTGATAAAATTAACTTCCTATGTAAGACTAAAGCTTTCTGGAAGGGTACTCTCTGCTACACAGTATCTATAGATAAACCTACAGCCAATACCATATTTAAATGGTCAAACACTGAAGGCTTTTCCTCTAAGCTTTGGAACAAGGCAAGAAAATCTGAAGTCATAACCGTCAGTTGGTAGTGCACTGTACATGCTAGCCAGTGCAATAAGGCAAGAAAAAGGAATTGTAAAAGCATGTGCAATAAGGAAGAAATAAAACGTTTTATTCAGACATCATTGCCATCTATGTAGATATTTAAGGAATGTTTTTAAAAGCTGCAAGAACTAATTTAATAGGAATGGAGAAGGCCATCAAGATACAAAAGCCAACTGTATTCCTATAGATGAGAATAAAATAAGTAGCATTTTAGAAAGTATGAGATAACTAAGGATAACTTTGACAAATGGTCTGACACACTGTACGCTGCAAAAGAAAAGGTAGCAAAATTGAAGATTTAAATACCATATTCACAGACCTAAAGACCGAGAATCATTCACATGTCCAATGCCTGCCAACTGACCATATATTAATACAGCCACAAACATAATCCCAGCAGAGTATTTGTAAACACTGATGTAGGGATTCTTAAACTTCTATTAGAATCCAAAAGACCTAGGACAATGAAAGAAACACTGAAGAGAACAGAGTTGAGGACTACCCCATTTCAACAATGGCTCTCAAGCCAAGGTCACCAAAGGCCTGATAAGACAGACAGACCAACAGCACAGCAGTACAATCAGTGCCTATCAAGCAACTGATTTTAGATAACAGGGTTGTGTTGTAATCTTCAAATATTACAACATAATAAACAATAGGCTAACAAGTGATCTTTGACCCACACATCAAACCATACATAAAAATTAACTCTAATAAGTCACTGCCCTAA
The DNA here is from genome assembly GCF_903995425.1 of Onychomys torridus. Lineage (NCBI taxonomy): Eukaryota > Metazoa > Chordata > Mammalia > Rodentia > Cricetidae > Onychomys > Onychomys torridus. Next base: position 5,056,226 of record NC_050446.1, on the reverse strand, counting down.
ACATAAATGCTACAGCTATTCCAGTGCTGGGTGTTAAGCAAAGGAAAAGAATGCATGTTTATACATGTTCACAGCAGCTTTGCTCGGAATAGCCCAAACTGGAGACAATCCAAACACTACCTCAGGTCAGCTCCATACAGATGTAATGCAGGACAACTCCTTAGGCAAGTCAAAACTGCTAACAGTCTTTACAATGTGAGGGCATCACCAAATAACTACACTACACTGGGCAAGGGGAAGGTGGCAGAGGCAGGGAGGAGAGAAGGAGAGAAGGAGGGAGGGGGGAGAGAGGGAAGAAGAGAGGAAGCCAATAAAAAACATTGAGAGAAAAAACAAGAATGGACACACATATATATATTCTAGAAAATGGTCCTTGAGGTAGAAGTGGAGCAACAACACCTCCTTACCGATGGGGATGGGGAGGGTGGGACAGACAATGGGAGGCAGGAGGAAGCCTTTGGTGGTGATGATGGTTGCAAAGAACAGTGCTCAGATTCACCAACAGTACATTTTAATCATGAGAATTTCTTTCCTGGGGAGATGTAAACAACATGTCCTCCTCTGTGAAAGGCCCCACAACACAGTCCCACCAAAGGTCACCGCGGGAACTGCTGAGTTTATTGGGCTTACTTACAGCCCATGGGTGAAGGGTTATTTATAAGCACATGAGGATCCCAAAGCTCTCACCCTGGAAGGTCTTCAGCCATTTTTCATTAGAAATCATGGTGTCCAGAAAGAAGGGCCATTCTACTTTCAGTGAAGTCTCCTTCAGGGAAAGGAGGAAATAAAGGCAGTATAGGTAGACTTCTCTTTTTGGGCCTCCAGCTCACAAAGAATGACACGGTGACTTCTTATTATGAAAGCTTGGCCAATAGCTTAGGCTTGTTTTTAGCTAGCTCTAATAACTTAAAGTAACACATTTCTATTAATTTACATGCTACCCCGAGGCTCATTTAACTCATCTACTTACTGTTCACCCTGCTTTCCTGCTTCCTCCATGTCTGGCTGGCAACTCTGCCTTCTTCTTCCCAGCATTCTCTCTGCCCCCCAAATCCTCCCTAGCTATTGGCTGTTTAGCTTTTTATTAAACCAACCCAAGTGACACTTCTTCACAAAAAGACTATTCCACAACAAGATAGTCTCAGAAAGAAGAAAACAAGGTCAGTGAAAATGGATTTCTTCCTCGTGAACGTTCTCAATCACATTCACTGTGGTGAGGAACATGATGCTGGCTTGTACGGCATGAAGCACATGTGCAGGAAATGTGATGATGATGCTGTGCTGTTAGTGAAGGCTGGTGAAGGAGAGGATCGGTCTATATTTCACTTGAGAACTAGTAAAATGATACTGGTAGATGGATAGGCTAGAATCCCCGATAGAAAGAACAACCACTCAAAACACTTCAATAAGTCCAAATAGGACCACAACAGATGTTCAACTAATCAGAAACAAAAACTAAGACTAAAATGGAAAACAAAAAATAAAATGGTTTAGTTAAGCACTGAGATATCAAAATCTGTATTAAATATAAATGGCCTAAGTATACCCATTAAAGGTCTAGAGATTGGCAGAGTCCATTTTAAAAAGTGATATAAGCATATCTGCCCTTAAGAAGTGTGTCTCAAAGGCAAGACATGGAGACATATGCCTTTAATTCCAACACTCAGGAAGTAGAGGCAGGCATGTGAGGCCATCCTGACTACACATATAATACATGTGCTGGCTAATCTTACATCAACTTGACACAAGCCAAAGCTATTTAGGAAAAGGGAACTTCAACTGTGAAAATGTCTCCACCAGACTGACCTATGGGCAAGCCTGTGGTTCATTTTCTTGACTGATGATTGATGTAGGAGGGCACAACTCACTGTTGGCAGTGCCATTCCAGAGCAGATGGTCCTGGATGCGATATGAGAGCAGACTAAGCCAGAGGGAGTAAGCCAGCAAGCAGCATTCCTCCATGGCCTCTGCAACACTTCCTGCTTCCAGGTTCCTACCTCAAGTGCCTGCCCTGGCTGCCTTCAACTATGAATATGATATGGAAATGTAAGCAAAATAAACCCTTTCCTCCTCAGGTTGCTTAGGGTCATGATGTTTTACTGCAGCGACAGAAACCCTAAGGCTATAGACAGGGTGTCTATAAAAGTGTGGAAAAAGATATATAAGTACTTACTTGAAAGAGATATCTATATTCACATAAAACAATGAAATTAATGGTCAAAAGGGATGAAGTCATCTGTCAATCCACTAAGAAGACCATTGGATGGTCCTGCAAAATACATCTGTAAAGCAAAAACTGACAGAGCCGAAAAGAAAACAAAGATAAATCCGTTATTATGGTAAGAGCTTCCATCACAGCTCTCTCAAAAACTGGCCGGACCCCCCATAGAAAATGAACAGGATCTAGAGTAACAAGAGAACACTGTCAACCAAGAGCGTCCACTCGACCTTCGGAGAGCACTTCACCACCAGCGGAGCATGCCTGCTTCGCGTGCCCTGCAGCACAGACCACTTGGATCCTTTGGTGGCTATGAGACCTCTCTACTGGTTTCCAAGGACCAGAACCCGCGTTCTCTCCAACCACAATGGAGTCAAACTAGAAATCTGGCAACTAAGTTTTAAATACTTTGCGTATCAAATAATCATCTAAATAAAAGTGTAAATAAAACATGAGAATCTGTGAAGCAAGGAGAGCAATGCTGAGAGGTAGATCTGGACACAAAACACATCAGAAGTGAGGGAAAGCGGGGTACGAGGCTTGCGCTTGTAATTCCAGCATTTGGGAGGCTGAGACAGGAGAATCACTACAAGTTTCACACAAGCCTAAGGTACAGGGTGAGAGCCCATCTTTCAAAACAAATCTGAGAGAAGATTAAGAATCTTTCAGACCTCATTAGAGAGACTTCTATTTGCAGGAGATGGCAATTAACACAGAGACCACAACCAGTCCAGGTGCAGAGCAGGAGACCGTGGGCTGCTCAGACATAAATGGACATCTGTACATACCCCTCCTCCCAGACTCGGGGATCTGCACAGAAGAGGGGTGGGTGACTAAAGCACACAGCAGGGCAGCTGTACAGATGAACTCATGCACAAGACCTGCGCAAGTGCAAGTCACCCCAGATCCATGCCTGGAGCGGGGAGCTGTGCACAGTGTTTTACTTCTGGCCAAGGAGATACTGGCAACTGATGGCTACTGGGAGAGAAAGGGTCTGTTTTCTGAGAGTGTTGTAGCCTCTGGTAAGTCAACCACACTCCAGTGGAAGGCCACACACCCACTGGACAGCACAAACTGGACTTGATGGGTTTATTGGGGGTGGGGACTCAAAGGGAAGGCAGAGCAGATCTTGGAGGAGTTGGGGAAGGGATGATAGGATAAAAAATGAAATTCTCAAAGAGCTAACAAAATAAATAAAAAGGAAAAGTCTCAAATCAGTCCATTAAGCTCCCATTTTGGGAATATAGAAATGAACAAAATAAGCCCAAAGCAAACAGAAGAAAATAATAACAGAAATCAATGAAATTGAAAGAAAAAAATCAATATATAAACATCAATGAAACAGTTGTTTTGGGGAAAATATCAATAGAGCTGATTAACTTCTAGGAAGGCTAAGAAAGAAGACATAAATTATCAATACAAAAAAAGTCACTACAACCTCTGTAGACGTCAAAAGAATGAGGGAATGTTACGAACATTCTGCGCACACTTGATAACGCAAAGGCACAAACCAATTCCTTGAAGACCGCAGGCTGCCACAGCTCACTAAGAGCACACGAACAGCCCTCTGACTATTAAGGAAACTGAATTTGAAATTTTCAAACTTGAAAGAGTTAAATCTCCAGACTCAGGAGGCTTTTAACATTTAATGAGTAATTAACACCAGTTATACAGTCTCTTCAGAATGTAGAATAAGAGACACTTTCTAATCAGTCCATGAATCTAGAATTAGTGAACCAGACAAAAATAGTATAAAATCAAGGAGACAGCATACGACATTCCTCATGAACATAGGCACAGAAATTCTCCAAAAAACTAGCAAAGAGAATTCACCAATATACAAGTATATATCATGACCAAATGGGATTTATTTTAGGGGTGCACACTGTTCAAAATTCAATGTAATCTGCCATGTTAACAGGATAAAGAAAAATAATTTATCTGTGGATCATGATATTCTCAGAAAAAAACATGAACAGAAACTTCCTAAATTGGTAAAGATATCTACAGTAGGATGTGTAGTCAACATACTTGATAGTATTTTCCCCTATGATCAACAGAACAAGGGTAGCTAAGCTCACCACCCTGTTTCTGCACCAAGCAAGACCAGGAAATAAAAGGCTGGTTAGAAACCCACAAGCAGTAATGATATTGCTATGTAACAGTAGTTAACATATCAAAATGAAAGGTACAACTCAATCTATAATCATTCAGGTAAAAACCAGAATACTCTGGGGCCAGTAAGATGGCTCAGTTGGTAAAGCCACTTGCCAAGCCTGATGACCTCAGTTCATACGTCAGGGACCACAAAGCAAAGGACAGAACACAGTCCTACAAATAACCTCTGATTTCCACACATGCACTATGTATGGTTCACTCCCACATGTACGATAAATTTAAAAAAAGCAAATTCTAAAAAGTACCCACACTTAGATCTACCCAAACATGGGTATATTTGTATGTTTAAAAAGTATGAACTACGAAAGAAACCGAAGACCCGAATACTGTACCACGGTTGAGGAATTAGAGAGCTCAATCTAGAAGATAAAGATGTCCAAGTCATACACAGATCTGACATCAATGCCCTTCAAATCCACAAGGGAGGCTGGGCAATGGTGGCGCACGTCTTTAATTCCAGCACTCGGGAGGCAGAGCCAGGCAGATCTCTGTGAGTTTGAGGCCAGCCTGGTCTACAGAGCAAGATCCAGGACAGGCACCAAAACTACAGAGAAACTCTGTCTCAAAAAACAAAACAGCAACAACAACAACAAAAAAAATAGGGTTGGGGATTTAGCTCAGTGGTAGAGCACTTGCCTAGCAAGCGCAAGGCCCTGGGTTTGATTCTCAGCTCAAAAAAAAAAGCAAATTCACAAGGGAATTTTTTGTTGATATAAACCATACTATTCTAAAAGTTACAGGACAGACACTAACAACCTTGAAAAAAAAACAACTACCAATAAAACAACAAATTAAAACTGTACCTGGGAGGCGAAGCGGAACGATTGCCACAAGACTGAGAACAGTCAGGGTTACATAGTACGTTCCAGGCCAACCAGAGCTACATGGAAACCCTGTCTCAAAAGAGGGGTGAAGGGAGGGGGAGGGAGAGGTCATTCTACTGACTTCAGGACTTAGTTATACAACTTTACGTGACTAACAACATTACGTGGCACTAGCAACAGGACAGACACAAGGACAGAACAGAGAACCACACCCAAGTCCACCACCTTCTGCCACAGGTTCAAAAGGAAAGACCTTTTCCACAAACGGTGTGTTTGGTCTTCGAAGGGGCAAAGGGAGAAGCTCAACCCAAGTTCACATCTTCTATAAAAATGAACTAAGTCAAGAACTCTGGAAAGTCAATTAAGAAATGACACAGAGAGCCCTGCATGGAGACCCACAGACAGGGAGTGGGCCTGTGAAGAGCTTGGCACAGCACAAGTCGCCAGGAAACCCTGACACCTAGAAAGTGACTGCTGCATACCTGTAGGAGAGGCTGCGACAGCAAAAGTACCTACGACAAGGGCGGGAAAAGACACAGGGAACTGCACCATTCTGCACCATACGCCACACCAGCCAGCCACTTAGTATTCCAAATGCTAAACACACAACTACTGCACAGTGAGCAAACGCTCTCACGCTATAGGTGTAAAAGCTGACGACCACAGAAGAGTCTGCATGAGCACTGCACTTGCCATAGCTCCAAACGTAGCAGATGGCCATACCCTTCAGTGGGTGAGTAACAGCATGGTGCATCCACACCCTGGGTTACTTATCAAAAGGAACTACTAACACATGACACTGCTCTCAGGAAGAATCGCTGCAGAATGAAGCTGAAGTTTGGCTGAATAAAAGCCAATCTCCAAAGATGGCATACTGTAATCTATATAATCAATTCACACAGTGTTTTTCCTAGTCAGGCTTCTGTTGTGATAAACACCATGACCAAAAGCAACCCGGGGAGGAAAGGGTTCATTTTATCACTTATAAATTATAGTCCATCACTGAGAGAAGTTACGACAGGAGCTCAAGGCAGGAACCTGGAGCAGAAACCTCAGAGGGGTGCTGCTCAGCCTGCTTTCTTATAAAACCTTGAGGCCAGGCAGTGCTCACACGCCTTTCATCCCAGCACTCGGGAGGCAGAGGCAGGCAGATCTCTTTGTGTTTGAGGCCAGCCTGGTCTACAGAGCAAGATCCAGGACAGGCACCAACCCTGTCTCCAAAAAACAAGAAAAAATAAAACAAAACCCTTGGACCACATGCTTGGGAGTGATGCTGCCCACAGTGGGCTGGGCCCTCCCACAACAATTATTATTAATCAATTTCATCTTACACTTCTAGGCAATAGTCCATCAACTAGAAAGCCATGGCAGGAGCCAGAAACAGGAACCTGGAGGCAGGAACTGAAGCAGAGACCAAGGAGAAAGATAGCTTACTGGCTTGCCTCCATTGATTGCTTAGCCTGCTTTCTAATAGATCACAAGATCACTTGCCTAGGGGGGGTGGCACCTCCCACAGTGGGTTGAGCCCTCTCACATCAATCATTAATCAAGAAAATGCCCCACAGGGGGCTTGACAGATGTGGCTCAGTGGTTAAAAGCACTGGGGGCTGTTCTTCTAGAAGACTCTGGGTTCAATTCCCAGCACCTACATGGTGATTCACAAACATCTATAACTCCAGCTCCAGGGGATCCAACACCATCCTCTGGTCTCCTGGTGCACAGACCTGCATGCAGGCAAAATGCCCATACGCATAAACTAAACAAACATTTTTGAGAGAAAGAGACAGAGACAGAGAGACAGAAAGAGAGAGAGAATGAGAATGAATATGCTCGCCCCCCCAGGACGGAAAGAAGGCTCAGTGGTTAAGGGCACCTTGCAATGATCTTGTCAAGGACCCAGGCTCACTTCCCAGCACCTACATGCAGGTAGCTCACAACCAGCTGTAACTCCATGGACAGCACATAAATTCATTCTGTCTCAGACACATACATATGACCAAAAATAATAAATAAACATTTGAAAAAGGAAGAGGAAATGTCCCACAGATGTGCCCACAGGCCAGGCTGATGGAGGCAGCTCCTCTATTGAGGGCCCCTCTTCCCAGGTGACTCTGGTTTATGTCAAGGTGACAAAAACTAGCAGCACAGATCTCATGCATCAGGCTCCCGCCACCCAAGACGTCAGCTACCTGCCAACCAGACACTCCCCTGTGGCCCAGAGCCCAAAACCATTACACTAGACAGGCTGATCACACACCATTTGATTAAACTCGGAGTCCTGGTTCTGAAACTGTGTTAGAGTTTCCAAACACTGCACCTCTGTACTCTCTCTCCACTTGATCCTGGACAAGAAGCTGAGAGTGTGGCATTAGTTCTTAAAGTGCATACAAATCCAGAATTACCTCAAGGGCTGGAGAGATAGCTCAGAGGTTAAGAGCACCAACTGCTCTTCCAGAGGTCCTGAGTTCAATTCCCAGCACCCACATGGTGGCTCACAACCATCTGTAATGAGATCTGGCACCCTCTTCTGTATACATAATAAATGAATAAATCTTAAAAAAAAAAAAGAAAAAGAAAAAGAAAACAGAATTACCTCAAAACAAATTTCAAATTTAAAAAAGAAAAACTAACTTCTCTGAAAATCCTAACAACTGAGGCTTTATTTCTTACGAGTCTTAGCAAAAGCAAAGCAGACACTTCTGTGAGCAGAAGGAAGTATCAAGCCACCGTCCCCCATTGTCTGAGTGAGCCTTTGGTCAACCCTGGAAGTGCAGGGCTGGGGGCAGGAGAGGCCCAAAGAGAAGACAGCTCCTCCCCAGCAGCCACAGGAAGCCACAGTTTCTGACAGACTTCCTGAGGCAGGCTTGCTGGCCTCATGCACAATGATGGTCACAATGACGGTCACTACACTCACTCCACCAAGCGCCAAGTGTGTTCTCCTCTCAAGTGCAGGTCTGTCCCGAGACAGCTCACAGAAGTTTTCCAGATTCAAGCTACTCATAAAACTACTTTCAGTGTTTTCAGTAAATTTTGGTTTAAAGTATCTTCTATCAAAACAAAAAAGAACATTGTTACCTTTATCAAAGCAAGCTCAGATCTGAAAAGAAACTGGCCTCTGATGAGGGGCTGTGGGTATGGGGCCCTCCAAGTCCCCATTTCTTAGCTCAGGAGCAGTCCCTTGTAGCAGGGCCATGCTGAGGGGGGACAAGGGCCCACAGGGGCAAGATGTCCCTTATCACTCGCCCACTGCAGTGTGGCACAGGTCGTGGAGCACCTGTGGGTCAGAGGTCAACTGTCCTCTGGCCATGAGGGTCAGGGGCCTCCTACCATAACCTGGTCTTTCTAGAGACCTGAGTGTCAGCTCCAGTCAGTACAGAGGGACAACTGGGGCTCACTCTTAATGTCTACCACACGCTTCAGGCAAGAGCTCACTACCCTTCTCCCGAGGGTTTTAATTCTTTGAGCATTATGGAAACACACAAGCTTTCTTGACCCTGCTTCAGCACTGAACAGATGGTTTGGGGTTTTGGGTTTTCCTTCCTTCCTTCCTTTCTTCCTTCCTTCCTTCCTTCTTCCTGCTTTGGTGACAATTGACCCTTCATTTGCAGATTTCCAGTTTTGAGCCTGCATGTCCTTTTGATCCCTAAACCCAACCCACTGCCCAGAGGACAGCCGATTTGTCTCAGTGCACCCACAGCACCTACATCTGATGTTTCAAACATTGGCAGCTCCAGTGACTCTGGAGACACCTGGGACATGCTGGGCATCTATACATTATGCAAGACCAGCAGTTTTGAAGGAACGTCTTGTTGCCTAATTAGCTTCAACACTATGGAAAGGAAAGGAGATGGGAAGGGGGGAGGGGGGCTGGGCAAGTGACATGCTGCCTGTGAGGTCACCCCCAAGGCTGGCTTCCCAGCACACAGCAGCAGGAAAGTGTAAGAGCCAAGCAAGGGGGACCACCAAACAGGCCCACGTGTTCCCTCTCTCACCCTGGAATCCTCCCGATTTGTGTCGAGACCAGCCTGACACCTGCCGCCTTTATGCTGGGGGAGAGAGCTGCCCTGACCTCCTGTCAGGTCCAGCCCCACTCCCCACTCTGTTCCTCAGAGGCATCCATCCACACCCAGCTCTCTCACTCCACTTCTCTCTCACTCCAGACCCCCAGTCTTGCTTCAGAGCCTTTCCTACCCTTTCCTGAGACACACTCCATCCAGTCTGAGAGCAGGTCCCATCAGCCTGTCACTCAAGACCCTGGCATGTGGCTGAAGGATGGAAACGGGAGGCTGTCCACAGAGGACTGCAGAATGTGGACAATGAACGGAGACCGTCAGCTAATGACCTCCCGCCCCCAGTCCATCCAGAGACGGGAAGTCATTAAATTACATTTTTATAAATGAACTTTCAGCATTTTTAGCTTCAAGCAACAGCAGTACCTAGAAAGCCTTTCATGGCAGCCTGCAGCTCAGGGCCTGCAGCACCTCTGGTGAGTAATGGCAAGAAGCTGGTCAGAGTATCTCATGGTAGGAGGGAGGGAGGGAGGGAGGGAGGGGTTAATCCTAGACAGACTGTACATCGGGAGTGGTCTAGTCTCCAGCTGCCACAGGCTCCCTCAGGCTCTGGTCAGTTCTTGGAGCCTTCCCAAACATCTCTGTACTTCTGCTGACTTCCTATGGAGCTCCAGATGAACAGAGAGGGAAGCAGCTCCTCTAACCCTGCCTCTCCACCTTTCCCCTTGAACTCGGGGCTCTTGGGAATGAGATGTTTTTCTCAGAAGAGGCTAGAGGAAGAGAGGACTCCCACCCCTCTCCCAGAAAGCTCTTAGAGGAGCCTAGGGCCATGTGCAGGCTGGGTAATTACAGGCGAGCTAGTCTCTTGCCCTGCTCACCTTCCACTAAAATGCATGGTGCGGCATGATGGTGTGAAATGTGCTTATTAATTTCACTCATTTGACACCACGCTCTCCTGCCCTAAGCTAGATGTCAGAAGAAAATGATAGGGATGGATTGTGCCCCTGTCAGGCTTCCAGAGACTTTCAGAAAGCCAAACCATCAAAGGCCATCTGCCGCCCACTAGCCAAGCGGACCGAGTGACCCCAAAGGTGCAGCCAGAACGCTACAGATACTGATGGACAGAGACGAATAGGAAGATGTGAGACCCAGGCCCGGGGCTTGAGGCTCCTGCAAATGGTGCAAGGGGACCCTGGGCGGCCCACAAGCAGGCCAGGAGCCCACAGCCCTGTCTGACGCACAATGTGCCATCTCAGACCCAATCCATCAAATCACACTCGGCTTCTCAAATCAGGAGCATTTTTATTAGCTTCCCAAGAGTTTCATGGCACAAAGCCATACCTAATGATTCTATTTTATGGAAAGTTAGACATTCCAACTGGGCTTTGAAGACAGGGGCCAGCCAGACACATATTTTTGTCAAAAAGCTCTTCCCGAGCTTCTCAACACTCACTTGGGAAGGAGAGTTTTTGCTTTGTTGGGTTTTGTGTTACTATTTTTAATGGGCTCCTCCTTCTGCAGCAAGGACCTGATGCAGACTGACCAGACAGGGTCTCATAGGGACTGATTTTGCTCACCCACCCTTCCCCGAGGAACATCTAGAAACATCTGGAGTGTTCTTCACTTCAAATAAGCAGAGGTCAAGGGTGCTGCACACTGACTATGAGGCACAGGACAGCCCCATAAGAGTTACCTGATTATTGGACCCGATACAGGGGAGCCATGACTCAGGGCTCCTGCCTGCACACGAAGCTAATCACTGTAAGGTTCTGCCTATGGGCGAGGACAACACACTCAGAACACTTACACTCCTGACACAATATAAGACAACTCCCCGGTCTTTCCTAAATCCTTTCCATGAAGCATCAAAACTAGAGGTGACTTTGGAAATCAATGGATTTAAATAAAAGGTGAAAAATGACCAAAAGCCAGTTATGGCCAAAGCCAGGAAATCACCTCGCACCCCATGACCTCAGCAGGCCCTCTGACTCCTGGCCACCTCCTCTGGCTGTGACCTTCCTCTTTTGGCCATTCTAGTTCTGAGAGACAAGCACATCTTCCACACAAGGCAGAACCAACAAGCTGATATTGTGTCTGTCTTACCACATCATAGCCTGTCGGGGCTCGGTTCCGGGAAGCCACCACCCCGACTCCGGTGATGGGGTCCATTGGCGTCTCTGGCAAGGCTTCTGAAAGTTCTTTGACTTCAGGCATGGTGGCTTGGTCCTGGTTTGGAAAAGGGAAAGAAAGCACAAAATTCAAACTCTGTTTATTGTGAATGAGGGAGAGCGCAGAGACAGAGAGTCCCGGGGCAGCTACATTCCTCACCTGGCCTTACCTGACCCTGAACTCAGATCAAGAACTCACTCCGACACACCTCAAGTTGTTAGCATGGAATGCTGAGGGCTCCTGTCTGCTCCTTGGATGAAATTTCAACTCAAACCCAAAAGTACATTGCTGTATGTTCCAGGCTGGTCTGGAACTCCTGTCCTCCTGCCTCCTGCCTCCAGCTCCCAAGTGCTCATATTAAAGGTGTGTACATCTAGTTTTATATGGTACTAGGGACAAAACCCAGGGCTTTATATAGGCTAGACAAGCATGCTATCCACTGAGCTACCTGCCCAGCCCCACATTGTTCTTAACTCTGCTCCCAAATGCCTGATTTCTGAACAGGGACCAGTACTGGAGGGGCTGCCCTCTTGAAGTCTCAGAGCAAATTCTGTCCCTCATACAATGCTCCTGCATGGAGCTATGATTCCAAACATACAGTCTAGCCACACCATGACTAGACATTGAGCAGAGAACTCAGCAAGCACCTAAAACAGAGAAGGCATTTGGGGCATGGGCACAGGAAGCACGGGCTCTGGATGCCACACTTACAAGTCAGTCTCTGGGGTTGGGCATTTAGCTCAGTAGTAGAGCGCTTGCCTAGCAAGCGCAAGGCCCTGGGTTTGATCCTCGGCTCCAGGGGGGGGGGTGGGGAGGTGGAGAAGTTAGTGTCTGAACAAGGAATTAAACCTTGGGGAGCCCCAGCTTTCTCTTAACTGTAAAATGAGGTCTTGATCCACTCCCCAGCTGTTGCAAAAACTAAGAGAGAGGATATAAAAGAAGGGCCCAGAGAGGTCCTCAACACACAGTAGGCACCCAGAAAAAAAGCAGGTGGACTGAAGGGCTTAAGAGCACATGGGTTCTGGCTTGGGCAGCAATGGGAGGCACCACACACTAGGGGTCTGGCCCATTTCTTTGTCTAGTTTAAGGGCCCCGGGGTCAAGTGGCACTTCCTCAAAGCTAAGCACTAACAGTGATCATAACTCTCCCTGGTCACTGGGATGAAAAGAAGGGACATGGAATTACTATACTGATGGTCGATGTTTCTGTACAGGGCCAGTGGAAGAGGCTGATGAAGTGTGGGGAGCAGTGGACCCGGAGGCTGGGGTGGCCATGCCCCAGACATCAAACAAAAACAGCAACAGCTGACACAGCGTCCTGTTACTGGGCAAGCTGAGGCAGAGAACAAACAAACCCCACCTCACTCTGCAGCAATCAAGCCCCACTGGTTGCACGCTCTCCAGGCTAGCTACAGTTTCAAAAGCAAACCAAACATCCTGCCCAAAGAGGCAGCAGGGGGCAAGTTCCTGCTCCTCAGCCTCTTATCAAAAGGCACTGGCCGCTCAAAATGCCTTAGCCTACCTCACAGGAACCACCAAAATGCTACACACAGGTCACCCATTTAGTCAGCAGAACCCACAAAGCACTCCAGAAACAGACTTGTTTCTGGATAGGGCTTAGCAGAGCCTGGTACCCCTGCCCTCTCAGCCAAGTTACAGTTCTATTTTATTTGCTTATAGCAAAAATAAGCTTCCAACATCCCGGGGCAGGAGGTGGCAACCATGCCACACCACTATACCCTTTCCTAGTTTCAATTTTCATTTCCTAGCAGGTTTTATCCGTAACAGGCGGGGCTTAGTGCTCTTACACCCAGTAGGTATTAAGCAAATATTTACCAAGTGACTCCACATGTGTGACCCCAATATAAGTTTAGGGGTAACTCCTGCACCTGCCCAATCCAGAACAACTCTCTAAACAAAATGCTCTGCCCCTGAAAAAGTCTGTATTATGGGAACATAAAAACCACACGGCTGCAGTTTGCAAAATATTGGTACCTGCTGTCGGTTACCAAAAATGCTTTGCAATTAACAACTCATTAGCAGAATGTACGAATTCTGCCAGTGTTAAATATCATGCTGTGAGTTGAATAAAGGACATGTGAAACAACAAATATTGTTTGAAGACTACTGCCTTTACTATCAAAGAGAAAGGTACTGAAAGGAAGGAGGAGAGGAAAGGGAGGAGGCAGACAGAGATTAAGTGAGCACACACAAGGAATATCTCATTTGCTGGGAGATACATGGTCTGGGGTGGCAATGCACGCCACAAGGCATGATGGCAGGGTTTCTCTTGTGAGAAGTATGCTGCTCATTGCAGGAGGGTGAGTGTGCTGGCAAGGGGAAGATACTGCTCCCACAATGCACCTGGGGAGGCACCCAGAAGCAGTTTCCAAGATGGCTGCAGGCAGCCCCCAGCTGAAGCAGACAAAGCCCAGCCTCAGAGCTCAGGAGTCCAGCCTGCCCAGCCCACAGCAGGTCCCCAGCCAGCAGCCATCTCCATGCTTGCCCCGCTTCTCTCCCCGGGTTGCTGAGCTGCTGTGCCCTGGGGATCAAGGCAGCCTTTGTACCTCAGAGACAAATGGCTGTTCCAGGGGCTGAGGCCCACTTAGCGGTGGGGCATGGCCGCCACCAGCCAAGGAGCCTCTTAATGAGAAACGCCCAAGATATCCATGGCAGAGGCCATCGCTCAAAGTGGCCTGCCCTGAATTACATATTTTCTGACTGCAAATTACTTCTAACAGCATCTCGACCAGCACTTCAATTGACCTTCCTAACAAAAGGCCATTTATTAACTTGCACTCCATGTTTCCTCAGGCTGCTTGGAGCCTGCAGCTCCAAGGGAAGGCACAGGAGCAGAGCAGGACCCTGCCATTCAGGATCGTGGGCCAGGCCTCTGCCAGGAAGGAGAGGGGCCGTGAATGGGAGCCTAATAGAGGGCCGAGAGGGAGAGCAAGGGTGTGTAAGACCGTTGTTGACCTGTCAGGTAGGAGGTGACTGGGTGAAATACAAAAGACCTTCCCACAGCAACTCCCTTCCCCTTAGTGGCTCCTCAGCCACGTGAACACACCCCTGTTAAGTCTGCACAGAACTCTGCAAGTCAGCTGAAACTCACCTCAGAGCAGGAGGGCCCACCAAGCGAGCCTTACATTGTATAAGGAAACTGAGGCTTGTTCCCAGACCCTGGCAGCTGGCTGTCCTCAAGCTAGCCTGTGCTCTGTTTCACAGCACACAGACACCAACATCCTGCCCAAATGGGAAAGCAGTTTCAACACTAATTATATTTTAAAATGCCAAAGCGCTTTTTTCTCTGGCCATAGCTCAGTAAGTCAAGCAAGGGGAAGAGTACAGAAAGATAGAAGTAGCATGGGATTAATTTTCCCTCACACCTCAGTTTCGAGATTCAACATCCCCTCATAAATAATTTACAACAATAAAAATGAGCTAAGGCCATGTTTGTGTAGGACAGAGGTAAATTCAGACCTAATGAGGGAGATCTGAGCTCGGCACAGGAGGGAATGGGATGATCTATGGACTGGCGTGTGTAGGATCCACAGCACACAGGGGCTCCATTACCAAACACAAGCATCAGGGCCGACCTAGAGGAAGGAAGCCGAGAGAGGAAGGCAAGCCTGTGCCGTCCAGCTGCAGCCTCAGGAAGGCGTCCACAGGGAAAGCCAAAGTGGACACCCTACTGGGCAGCTAGATAGCAGACCCTGAGCCCAGTGGGTTCTCAACACAGGCTAGGTAAGGGAGCACGGTGTAGGGCACTTGAGAGTCACAGTGACCTTGAGCTGTTCTCGTGATGTGACCTTCCAAGATATCAGATGTCAGTTCCCAATGACTTTTCCTGAGTGGAGGGGGAGGGGCATGGGCCTCTGCTGCATCATTCTCAGGCTGAGGGCTGTAGAGCCCTGCTCCAGGCATCTGCTCTCATGTCTCCCTCAGAGATCCCTCCTCAAGACAAGAGAGTAGGGCAAGAGTGTGTGCACATACAGCACAAGTGAGGTGAGGAGGGGTCTTTCCCCCTCCATACCATGCTAGCTGCACTCACAAAGGAGGACTGGCCAGCTGTTCGGTAACACTGTCATCCCCGGTTCACAGAGAATGAGCTTTAACTATGAAGCCCTTCACAGTGTGGTGGCCAGCCGCCACACTGCTCCCTTGTAGCTGATCAAAGAATTACCACAGCCATGCACTTAATCCCCCAAAGCCAGCAGTTCTGGGCTTAACTGATGGTACCCATTGTTTCAGAATCAAAGGCTGCCTCCAGCCTCAGCCAGGGATAAAGTGAGGCTACTGTAGCACAGCTGAAAACTCGGGGGACTTTGATATCATCTCTGTTTAATTTCCACAGCCTCAGTGAGCCTGGGGTTTATCTCGTTTTATCAGCTCCAGTACTGAAATCAAAACCCAGCTAACAACACACAGTCCCTCCACAGAGGCCCTTCCAGTGGTGGGGAGTGGGCCGGGGAGTTTAAAGTGTTTTCCAGGGCAAGGACTGCAGGGGGCCAGAGCTGCGGCCTTCAAAGGAGGCCGGCCTCCCTGCCATCCCGGCCTCCCTGCAGAGAGCACAGAGGAGGCTGGCTCAGAAGTAGCGCCAGCATTGCCCACCAGGGCTAAGGCATGATCACATATCTTCTGAAAAAGAGTAATTTCAAAGTACGTGTGTGTGTGTGTGTGTGTGTGTGTGTGTGTGAAAAAGAGTAATTTCAAAGTACATGTGTGTGTATGTGTGTGTGTGTATGTGTGTGTGTGTATGTGTGTGTGTATGTGTGTGTGTGTGTATGTGTGTGTGTGTATGTGTGTGTGTGTGTATGTGTGTGTGTATGTGTGTGTGTATGTGTGTGTGTGTGTGTGTGTGTGTGTGTATGTGTGTGGGTGGGTGTGGGTGTGTGTATGTGTGTGTGTGGGTGTGTGTGTGTGTATGTGTGTGTGTGTATGTGTGTGTGTGTGTGTGTGTGTGTGTGTTAAACTGGCTGACTTTAATTGAAATGGCAAAAATCAGTGGGTTAATTAAGTCCCTGCAGAAGGATGAGCTGTGTTCAGCTTGCCTTTCCAAGCTGAAGGGCAGCAAAACCACAAACTGCCCATACCCTGCTGCTTGTGGGGCAGGAAAGGGGAGGGAGCCATGTTCACTCTCCAAGGGCACATGGGTGGACTCTTCCCAGTGCGGGTGCTGCTAAAGCCAGGTGTCCTCAGACAGGAAGGGCTCTGCACCTCTTTCCCAGTGGCAGGAATGGTCTCTGGGTCCTCGCAAACACGTGCACCTTTCTGCAAGGTGCTATCCTATCCTGAGGAAGGTAGCCTATGGCTGGGCCTCCCCATCACACATCACACTGCACAGAACACAGAGCTGAGACCAGGTGCCATGCAACACCCGGGTAGGGAGTGCGGCCAGGCTACCCGACAGGGACAGTGCATAGCTGCTGGAGAGCCTCACAGAGGACCTGCTCTGCCTGCACCTTGGTATGTGCACAGCTAGGCTGGTGACCATTGGAAGTCGAATCCCTGGGCAATTGCTATTGGACAGTTGGGGCAGCAGGTCACTGTGGGGAAGACTGTTCTGATACCAGGAATGATGGCAAATATTTTTCTAAGCTCTCCTAGGTCACAGAATTTTCTAGCTAGGGAAAAAAAAAAAAAACAACACACAATGGCGAGCACTTCCTTTTCCCCTAGTAAAGGTCTGAGGTTTCCTAATAGAAGAGTCTGGTACACAAATGCATCAATCTAATCAGATCTTTCTCAGATTTATATTAATCATTTGAGGACCACACATGGTTCCCATAAAGCACACAAGTGTAGGATGGAGCTTCCCAGCACTGCCCAGACAAAGTACCCAGCTCTATTCATGCCCTGGAACTTAGCTCTGCACACGCCCTGGAACACAGCTGGAAGGCAGAGTCCACCAGAACACAGGTGAGTCTCATTCTGCCTGGCGCATGAACACAGCAAACCAGGGCTGACCCTGCCCATCCCCATCGGGTCCAGTCTGGCAATGCCATATTGGAAGACCCTGATAGAAGGAAAAAGCCCAGCGAACAAAACTATCCCAGAAGGTCCCAAGAGCAAGGATCCTTTTCTGTTTAGTGCCACAGTATAATTAAGTCGTACTGCTGGCCAGCATCGCTGAGTCGAAGTGCCATGTTCCCTCACAGCCCATATCCTTTTTGGCTTTCCCATCTTGAATGTTTCTCTAGTACATTCATCAATCTAATCAGTCCATCTAACAGCTGACAGCTTCCACAAGGACCCTCCAGTTCTCTCCTAAAACTCAGGGGTGTATCTGGTACCCTGCTGGCTGACTTGACCTGCATATCCCACTGGCACCCCCAGCCTGGCTCACCTTCACACATCCTCCCACATCCCCTCCCCAACAGGGCCAGACATCTGCAGAGAGCTAGGATGAGAGGGATGATCTCTTACACTTGGTAGCAGGAGTCTTCCCACTGATGGCAGGTTGTATGCATGAGTGTCTCCTGGGAAGCCACTAAAACCCACAGCCCTGAGCCCTATGCTAGAAACAGACTCCAGGGGAGCCTAAGAAGCTGCACTCTCACAGGATCTCAGCTGATGCTCACGCAGCTGGTCCCTACCTGCAATTCAAGAACCCCACTGCAGGTCCTTATTACATGTGTGATAAGCAAATGATCAATCAATGAATGGATAAACTGGAAGGTGACCGACCTTCCATTGAAAATAATCTCTGAGTTCCCTAGCCTCTCCTTCCCCATCACAGGCCAGCCAGAGTACCCAGCTTCTCTTCCACAGACACCCACCCCACCATTCAACATGTCAGGCACCTCTCCAGCTGCCCATCCAGACAAGTGCCATCACCCAGAGCTCTAATATCATCCTTAGCAAGTGATCTTATTGTACACATATGCTCATGTAAACAAGTGTGAACAAAGGTGTGTGCACACATAGCCTTGCTGCTTGGGCTATATGCTTTCCTAACACTGTTCAAAGGTGTGCTATGTGTGCCATAGTGTTATGCTCATACTAAGTGCTCAATACATGGTCTATAATGTGTGGATAAAGAATGAATGAGTGAATAGGGTCCTGCCTTTTCAAATACTGCCCAAGTTTCACTGGATAAAGGGGATTGCATAATGCAGCAGAAGCAAACCTATCTGGCCCTTTTTGATGGGACCCCAGGCAGGGTCACTGACGTCCCAGAAGGCCAACCCCAACTACAGAAGTACATACTTGTGGAGGGGAGGAGACCCTGCAGTCTTCTAGACTTTTTCAAAGTGGATCTCAATGCAATGGTGATGCAATGGGCCTGGCAGGGGCTGAAGGTGTCGTGGCAGCAAGGAGACTGTCCTGAGGAACTTGTCTATCCATAGCAACCTCACTCCCTGCCCTGGTTCTGGATCTGGGCTGAGACTGCACAATGCAGACTGGGAGAAGCTCCACAATGCTGAGTGGCAGCAACAGATGAGATGTGCGCCCAGACTGCAGGGAATGTTCCCAAGGCAAGGGGCTGCAAATGAAGAGACACCTCCCTTGGAGGGGAAAGCTGTCCCCTAGAAGACAGAGGGTGGGGATGCTACAAGTCTCGATGACATTGGCAAAGACTCAGTGGTCTGAACAAATAGGGACTCTGGGGTACAGCAGGCAGTAAGTAGATGGGCTCTGAAAAAAACGTTTATGAAATGCCAAAACAAACAAACAAAATCCAGCTAAACTCAAATTTTGAAAAAATGGTGCCATGCATGGTGGCACATACCTTTAATCCCAGCATTAGGGAGGCAGAAGCAGGTGGATGTCTGTGAGAACCAGGCTAGCCTGGTCTACATAGTGAGTTTCAGGACAGCTAGGCTATACAGACAAACCCTGTCTCAAAACAAACAAACAAACAAACGAAAGAAAGAAAACAGCACTGCTGTCTATTCCACAGGATAAGCAATGGTGCCCAGGGCAAGGGACCAGTGGTCTGAAGCAAGGTATGCCCAACTCAGCCTCCCACCTTCACAACTCCTTCAAGCCTCCTCAGGCCTCCTACATTATCAGCCAGTGTAGGGTGGCCAGCAGAGCAGAGTAACGGAAAAGGCACAGCTTTCCAGTCAGACCAGAATGGCAGCTGAAGCTCAGACACCCACAGCTGTGTGGCTCTACACTCCCTCAACCCAGGCCTGAGTTCTCACCAAATGAAGCCGGAGTCGTAGATACATTTCTCTATGGAATTATTACGTGAATGGAACATCCAGAATTGCACTGGAGGACATGATCAGCAGGGTAAAGGGCAATTCAAGCAGCAGGGAAGACAGTTGCCAACCACATCTGCACACAGCATCTGAGGAGTTCTTCAAATCTATAAAGAACTAAGCTAAACAAGTCACCTGACTCGTCGTTTTTAGTGGGCAAATGAGTTGAACAAAAATGTCTCCAAGGGTAAGAGACAGTGTGTAGCACAGGAGATGTTCAGCTAGGAAGTCTCTGGGAAGTGCAAGTTAAAACCCAAACCACAGTGAAAAGTGTCTTACACCCATTCAGCTGGCTACCTACAAAAGGAAAGTACCCAGAGGGTAACCAATGTTGGAGGAGATGGAGAAATCAGAAACTTTGATGTTATTGGTGGGAATATAAATGGTGGCCATCATTTTATGGGAAAAAGTGTGCTAATTTCCCAAGGGATTAAAAATAACATTTCCGTATGATCCATTTCTAAGCTATGTACCACCCCAAAGAATTGAAATCAGAGTCAGAGCAGCCTCATTCAGTGGCCAACATATGATGAATGGGCAAATGAAATTCAGTAGATATGTTCAATCATACATCATTTGGCCCTTGAAAGGAGAGAAAATCTGACCCACACTATAACATGGAGAACTGAGAATACTGTGCTAAGTAAAATAAGCCAGTCAGAAAAACTTACACACTGTAGCATTCCATTCCGTTAAGGCTCCCAGCACAGTCATACTCAGGGAGACAGAAAGTAGAGAGGAAGCTGCCATAAGAAAGGGACATGGGGAGTTGTTTAATAGTTCAATTTCGCAAGCCAAAGAAAGTCCAGCAAGCTGGAGAAATGATTCAGCCTTGAAAACACAAGATGACCTAAGTTCAGCCCCCAGAACCCATGTCAAAAAGCCAGATGGAGTGGGTGAATGGCGTTGGAGATATAGCTCAGCTGTAAAGAACACTGGTTGTTCTTCCAGAGGATCTGGGTTCAATTTCAAGCACCTACGTGGTGGCCTACAACCATCTGTAACTCCACTTCCAGGGGATCCTCTTCCATCCTCTATGGGGATCAGCACACCGTGCACCAACATACATACAAAGCAAAATATTCATATATATAAAACAAATTTTTAATGAATAAATACATAAATAAAAAGCCAGAAATAGTGACACATGCTTGTAATCCCAGTGCTGAGGAGACCGAAATAGGAGGCTTTCTGGGCAGCCTAGGAAAACCTAGCTTAATTATCATGGACCTAGGCCAATGAGAAACCCTGCCCCAAAAAACAATGTGGGTGGTTCTGAGTAGTAGTACCTGAGGTTGACCTCTGACCTCCACATACATGCAAAGGTACACAAACACACAGAGAGAGGAAAGTTTCAAAGATCAATAGCACAACTATGTGTCTAGACTTCCTGCCACCAATCTATACACTTAACACCAGCTAAGGTGATAAAGTTAATGTTGTCTGCATTTAACACTTTTCTAAAAGTGTCTAGAATCGTAGTTCTCAAATTTCAGCAGGCATAAGAACACCCCAAATGAGCTTACTAAGTACACAGGTTCTGGGGTCCCTTTCCTGGACACTCTGCCTCAGTGAAATCTGGGAATGAAACCCTGCAATCTGCATTTCCATAAACTTCACAGGCTTGTCTGGCTCATTAAGAACTTGTGTATGAGGCTGGAGCAGTTGCTCAGGGATTAGAACAGCATACGCTCTTGCAGAGGACCCACATTTGGTTTCCAGCACCTGTGTTGGGTGGCTCATAACCACCTGTAACTCTAGCTCCAGGGGCTCCAACACCCTCTTCTGGCCTCTAAAAGTACCTGCACTCATGTATACATGCCTATACACAGACATACAGATAATTTAAAACAAAATGAATCTTAACTCTTGCATGGGTCAGGATGACGGTTCAGCAGGTAAAGGAACTTGCCACTTAAGTGTGATGACCTGAGCTTAATTCCTGAGACCTACATGGTGGAAGGAGAAATCAGTCTCCTAGTTGTCCTCTGACCTCCAGGCACATGTAACCCTTGCCTGCTGTCACACACAAAGATGACCTTTAAAAGAATCACGTATTTCTCTCCTTTAATGGCTACGAGGGTATTCTTTGGAACATTCTGTCGGTATCTAGTTCTTTAATTTTTTTAAGAGTGGATGTGGCATGTGCACACCTATCTGTATCTATAGATAAAGAGAACACAGGAACACATTAGTAAAAATCCCAGCTAGAAGGCCCTCCTTCCTCAGAGAAGCTGAGATACTGAGCTCCTGTGTGTGGCCCTGGGCCCTGGGCCCATGGGGCTCTCATATTTCTGCCAGGACAAGCTTAGCCTCTTGCCAGGAGTGTGTCAACTAACCCAAACACTGCCCATAAGATGTCCCCAACAAGAGGGGTGATGTCACACACCCTGGTGGTGGCTCTGCCTGCTAGGCAGCTGGAGTGAGGGAACTGACTTAGGTTCTGCTCTGCACACAGCACTGGCAAACCACAATTCCCTGGGGCAGCACAGTATATGGTGAAGGCCTAGGAGAACCCCAGAGATGGCAGAGACAGGAGAGGAAGCAGTTTCCTGGGGACGCCCTACAGGCAGCACCACCAATAGGCAAAGAAGGCTCTGCTCACCAGCCACAGCCAGTAACCCGTATCCTCAGCCCAACCACATCCAGGACGCAGTCACGTCTCCCTTCACTGTCTCAGCAGCATTGACACTGCCCATACTCAACAACTCCAACACCATCATTATGTGGCTGTGTGGTGAAGCTATTGCTCTGTGGACATGGAGCATGGAGCACTTCTAACTGGCTATAGCAGAGTGACCCAAGCCACTTGGCTTCTGACACCCCTGAAGCAGCTTTGCCATGAAATGGAGCAAAATTCAATGTTAGGACTCTCCTTATTCCTTAAGCCTTGAGAGGGCATTCAGCCATCATGTTCACATGGCCATGTGGTCTTGAAAGGTCAAGTGCATTCCTGATTGATGATCCTTATGAGATACGCATTATTTGTAAGCCACTTTTACAATTAAGAAAATGGGGATTTAAAAAAGGGATAGTGTTTTATTAGGGTCACCTAGAGTCTAAAGAGTGGGGAAGAACTCAACCTAAGCTCTCAAATTTAAGCCCCACTTACCTTAAACATGGCTTCCTATTGCCCCGAGAAGGTCCTTCTTATGCCTGCAAACAGGCACTCAAAAATAAACTAAGTAAGCAAGCTTGATTATCAAATGCTTATCAGTAACTGCTAACTGGGCTGGGGGATGTAGCTCAGTGGTAGAGCTCACCAACATGCACAAACTTGATCCTGAGCCTCGAGAAGAATACTAACTGCTTTTACTGATGGCAGGTACTACGTTAAATTCTCCTGCAACACTTCATTATATCCCACCATAACCCTCCCATGGAGTCATTAGCTTCAGTCTACATAACCAGGAAATGGTGACACAGAAAAGTTCATTAGAAAAGCCAGACACAGGCCAGGGTCTCATTCTAAAGCCCTTGCTCTTAACCTTAGTGAAATATTCTTGAAGTTGCCAAGGTCCACCAATATAGGCACAGCAAAGGTCTTTAGCCTATATCAAGGACATAAAAACCAGAGGAAGGGATGGACGATAAGACAAGGTGATTTTATAGCCAATGAACCTGCCACCGCTCTGTCAGTCGACCTCTGTGGGTCTTGGGGACCAAGCCCCTGCAGAAGCCCTGATTCTCAGAGACTGGCTTCAATGTGAGTATGGGCACAGTTCCTCAAAGCACCCCCAAGCGATTTCCCATCTCTGGTAACTAACCTCTGCCTACTCGGAGTTTGTCATTTAGCTTAGGTTTCTTCAGGCCTTATCTTCTAACTTTTCCAAGACAACTGATAAGATTTGCCAACCCTGGTAAAAGGAGATAGGATCCAGCCAGCTGTCAGGAACTGCTCTCCAAGAAGCCACCACTAGAGACAAAGGCCCTGAAAGAGGAGCTTTGCCTGCTGTCTGCCAATGTGGCTGAAATCCAGGCGCTCTGGGTCTCATGTGGGGGCAGGGAGAAGAGGCAATGGCCATTTGCTTTGGGCCTGCCTGTCCTTTTCCTCCTTGTCTTGCTGAACAGGTCCTTGGGGGTCAGGGGACAGAAGAGAGATAGGCTGATAATTCAGGGACAGCTGTGTGCTGAAGACAAAGGGAACGAACCAAGATGCTCCTGGGTCTACCTTATTCACAGTTCTCGTCTCTGAGGATGTGGTCCCGGGTGGTGCCAAGCAGCCCCTTAGGCCTCACTTGCCCTGGCTGGAGTCATTGCCAGGGTAGGTTCATCAACATGCCCACCGTGCTTCCTGGATGGCTGGTCACCTTGCAGACAGGTGCCCTACAGTCTGGGTACCCACAGGGAATGATGCCTGAGGGTCAGGTGCGCACTCATCTGCACCCACGTGACAGCAGAGAGCTGGACCCCAGGCCAGGCGAGTCAAGGGAACTGTCCCCAGCGTGTGCCCCGGTGGAGACCGTCGCCCCTCACCTGGCTCCACCCTCGGAGCGGGGCTGCCACTCGAGTCCCCAGCTCGCTCCAGCAGCAAGGCCGGGCCGGAGCCCCGGGAGCCCGCGGCACCGCGCCGGCGGAGGCCACCCTCCCGGGCCTGTCCCCACGCGGGACCGGGCGCTCAGCCCGCAGGCCTGGGCCCGGCCGGCTCCTCCCGCGCCCGCCCGCCCCCCGCCCGTCCTCCCGCGCGGGCCTCACTTAACTGTTCCCCGCTGGGGCGGCGGCGGCTGCGGCGGCGGCGGGTCCCGGCTCCGTCTCACGCAGAAGCAGCTTCTCATCGCCCGGGCGGCGCGGGAGGAGCCGGGCCCGGGGCCCAGGCGGCTGCAGCCGGCGCCGCAGCTCGAGCGCAGCCTCCCCGGGAGCGGCGGCGGCGAGGGGCGGGGCGCGGCCTGGCGGCGGCGGCGGCGACAGCGGCAGCGGCAGCGGCGGCTCGGGCCGGGGCCGGGGCGGGAGGGGCGTGCAGCCTGTGGCGGAGCCGGGAGCGCACCGCCCTGTGGCCCCCGGCGCCCTCGGTCCCCGCCCCCAGTCGGCCTCCGCTCGGCTCCGCTAGGCCTCGCCGCCCCTCTTGTCGACCGCTCAGCTCGGCCGTACGTCCCTGGAAGACGCTCCGGCACCCAGGCCTGCAGGCCCGGAGTGGCCCTTTGCAGGGACGCCCTCCCACCTGGCCCTTGGAGGCTTGACTGCACCCCGGGGCGATCCCCTCTGCTCTTCCGGCTGACCTAAGGAGGCTCAGCCCAGCCTCAGACTGACCCCAAGCTCAGAGCAGGTCTCAGCTCACCCCTTTTGCTGGGCAAATGGTTTACCCACAAAAGCCTGGGGGCAAGCCTTGAGGAGGCATCTAGAGTAGGATGCCTGCCCCTGCAGTGCCTGGGGAAAGGTACAAGGTGACTACAATGAAATGGAGCAGGACTCTCAGGCTGGGCAGAAAAGCAGCAACAGCCTTTGATCCCTGAACCACCTGCCCCTACACAGCCGGGCCTGCAGGCCCTGGAGGGGACACGTGCTAAACTGGACATTTAAAACAGCACCATACACAGTAGCCAGCTTCATTTGCTCATGCACCAGGACTCTTGGGCTATTCCAAAATAGCCAGATCCTGAAGCTGGTGTGCCAAGCAGAAGTGCCTGTGGAGTAAAAGATCCAAATGTGTGCATGTATTCCAGGTATCTGTGCCACTCAGAAACACCACTGGTCCAAAAGGATTTATAACAAGTCCAATCACACCATAAGGGGACAGACAGTCTGTGTTATTAAAGCCCGGGTGGTGGCGATCGCTTTTAATTCCAGCACTCAGGAGGCAGAGGCAGGCGAGCCCTAGTCTACATAGCGAGTTCTGGGACAGCCAGGGCTTTGTAGGGAGGAGACCCTGTCTCCCAACAAAAACCTGCTACAAGGCAAAAGGAAAACTAATGTATTTCCAGATTCATCATAACCCTAATACCAAGATCCAACAGAGATTTCACCAAAAAGAACACAAGTACAAAGCACTGTCCCTAGAGAACTGAATGTATGTGTTTTGATAAAAGTTGTCTGCTGTCTAAGGAGATGAGAAGTACTGTGTGCAAAGCATCTGTCCACCTTTGGAAGACTCAGAGTAAGTGTTATAACACAGAAGCCTCTGTGAAGGCCAAGAGTAAAACGGAAACCAGGCTCTTCTGTTAGCCATTTCCCAGAATCATCTGGGCTAAGACTACTCTTTTCAAAGCTCATCAATTAACTTCCCACTATATGAATCACTGCCATAGACTGACACACTTAATATGGTTGTTGCCCTACTAAATAAAATTGTAGCACTTTCTGATTCAGTTTGCTGTAAAACTAACCCAAACTCTCTATGATAAAGCAATATTTAGTCCAAAACTACAAAGAGAAAATTCAATATTAAGAAATCTGTATGCCGGGCGGTGGTGGCACACACCTATAATCCTAGCAGTTGGGAAGCCAAAGCAGGTGGATCTCTGTGAGTTCGAGGTCAGCCTGGTCTACAGAGCAAGCTCCAGGACAGACTCCAAAGCTACACAGAAAACCCTGTCTCAAAAAAACAAACAAACAAAAGGGGGGAGTCTGTGGATTTGGGGCTGGAGAGTTGGTACAGAAGTTGAGAGCACTGACTGCTCTTCCAGAGGTCTTGGTTCAACTCCCAGCACCCACATGGTAGCTCACAACTGTCCAGGGCACTAGGCACACAGTGCACAGACATAAAATACAAATAAATCCTTTAAAAAGTAATAATAAAAGGAAAAGAAATATGTAAAATCAGTCCAGGTGTGTGTGGTGGGGGCAGGTTTATTTATGAGCACTCTGTCTGTATATACACCCACACGCCTGAGAGGTCATCCTGATCTTATTACCGATGATTGTGAGTCACCTCGTGGTTGCTGGGAATTGAACTCAGGACCTCTGGAAGAGCAGCCTGTGTTCTCAACCACTGAGCCATCTCACCAGTCCCAGTAGCACACAGCTTCAATCCCAGCAAGCAGGAGGCAGAGGCAGGTGGATCTCTATGAGTTTGAGACCAGTCTGATCTACATAGAGAGTTCCAGGATAGCCAGGGATACATAGTTACTCCCTCCCCGTTTTAAAGATATTTGTAAATTCATTGCATTGATTTAAAAAAAAAAACAGATATTATGATATCAATAGGATAGATACTTTACATTTTTACATGTATTTTTATTTTGTGTGTATAAGTGGTTTGCCTACATGTATGTATGGGTACCACATGTATACAGTGCTAATAGATACCAGAAGAAGGCATTGGATGCCATGGAATTGGAGTTAAGGACACCATGTGGATGTTGGGAACCAAACCCTGGTCCTCGGTAAGTGTCTCAGGTGTTCTTAGCCTGAGACATCTCTCCAGCCCCAGGATGGATACTCTAAAAGTACTTAATGGATCTCAGAACCAACATCTTATAAATGAAAATACAACAGTGAACTAGAAAGAACGTTCAAAGGGGTTTTTTGTTGTGTGGTAGTTTGGGTTTGGATTTGGGTTTTAGCTTAGTTTTGGTTTTTGAGACAGGGTGCCACTTTGTAGGCCCAGCTGGCCTCGAACTCTCTTTGTAGACCAGGCTGGCCTAGAAACTCACAGAGATCCATCTGTTTCTGCCTCTTGAAAGCTGGAATAAAGGCGTGTGCCACCACACCTAGCCACATCTAAACTTTTTAACACAGCCAAGTTTATCTAACAGAAGCCATCAACACATACATCTGATGGCGAAACATTGGAGATATTCTTATTGAAATCAGAAGCAAGAATGCTTGATATGAGCATTATAAAGACAATGCAATAAGATAAGAGAAATAATTGAGAAGGACAAATTGAGAAGACAGAGAACCTTTTTGTGATTTGTTCATGATTTGGTTCCCTAAGACTAAAACTCAAAGAATGGACTTAAAATGCTACAGACTTTGTTAAGGTGGATAATTGTAAGATAAACAGTGGTTGGCTTTCTCTTCTATATGGAGAGACTTTTGGGCTCTCCACCCTAGTGGAAAAAGTAGTTTGGAAGAAGTGATTAGTGAGTTTGGTGAAGGGATTAAAACGGAACAGATGGCTCTGAATTCTGTTTGGGCTCTGAGTTGACTGCAGATTGAATTTTTTTTCATATGCTTTCTCTATTGAGCAGAAGTGTTTCTGGGGCGTAGACATATCACTGTCCCATTATTCCTGAAACTATAAAAATAAATATGTCTACTTATAGAAGAAAGACAGCAAGTCATCTCAGGCACCTTTGGCAGTAACGAGGGTAGAGTATCTGTGTCCCATTTCCTTTTCCTCTGTGCCTCAGTTCATCCAAAACTAAAATGCAGAGAGGCACTACTATAGAGACCTTATATACAACACTACATACCAGTGATCACCATTCAGAGTGCACGGTGAAAAATTATATTCACATTATTGGTAAGTATTATGAGGTGGATGGTAATCATGAGCATAATCAGAAATGGCAAAGTCCATATAAAGAAAACAATAAAGCCTTACGAAGGGACATAGAAGGAGATGTTCATAAATGGAAACATAATAAATTCCTGGACAGGCAGTCTCAACATTACAAAGAATATCTTCTCAGCTCAATTTATGTATGCATAGATCTACCACAAGAAACAGTGTGATTTGGGGAAACAGAGTGATATTAAACCATGACAAAATCATTGTGAAGTTTATCTTGGTAAATAGATATTGGGAAAATATTTCTGAAATGGAGGAATTATGAGGGGATATTGTCTAATAGCTATTAACTATACTATAAAACTCCAGCAAACAAATAAAACTACAGGTCGCTAGTGTAAGAATTTATACCTCTTAAAAAGATTTGTTTTTATTTGTGTGTGTGTGTGTGTGTGTGTGTGTGTGTGTGTGTGTGTGTGCGCCACAGAGACCAGCTGAAACTACAGGTGGAGGTGAGCAGCTCAGTGTGGATGCTGGAAACTGAACTCAGGTCCTCTGTAAGAGCAGCAAGCATTCTAAATCTCCCTGGCTCCAAGAACGTTTATCAATGAATTCTACCAGTAAACATTTTCTTTTTATCTGTTGGTTTGTTTGTATATTTCAATACAATTAAATGATACAAGTTTGCGTATTTCCACACCCTACTATAGACCATCTTAGCTGCCTAGAACACTCCAAAAACTTTTGCTTCTCATCTACCAAATAGGTCTCTATTTCCATACTGCCTTAGTTTATTTCCCACTTATCATTCACCCTAATTTACAAAGATCCACTATTTGTTTTTCTATTCAGCTATCAGACTCTTTTCCAGAACAAAAACTCCATCGACTGAACAGGCAGACTTTAGGTTTGCTTGGTTTTCCAAGCATAAATATAGCATGTACCTTAGTAAGCATTTGCATGGGGAGAGGTATCAACCTTTAAAATGAGCATGTCCACAAGTTTATTCAAAGTAAACTGTGGAATATTCCTTTACACTGTGTGAGCACATGCCACTGTGATTGGATTAATAAAGAAACTGACTGGCCAGTAGCTGGACAGGTAGAGGTCAGGTGGGACTGGCAGACAAAAGAGATTACAAAGAAGAAGGGGAGGAGTCTCAGGAGTTGTGAGGAGATGCAGAGGAAACAGATGAACTTGCCATACTGAGAAAAAGTACCAAGCCATGTGGCAGAGCATAGATAAAAATACAGGTTAATTTAAAATGTAAGAGTTAGCAAGTAACAAGCCTGAGCTACTGGCCAAGCATTTTTAATTAATAATAGGTCTTTGTGTGATTATTGGTGAACTGGCTGGCGGGGGAGGGGGGAAGTCAGCCTAGAGTAAACTGACAAGTGTATTTAGTTGTTGCTTGTGGTATGATTATTGGACAAACCCTGTTTAGCAATAACAGATTAGTCATCTTTTAAAGCTATAGCAACAGAAACACACCATGGTATTTTGTTAAATAAAAAGCAGGCTATGAGGATGGAGAGTCAGTGAAGTACTTACCATGTGAGCTGAATCCAGTCCCTGGAGCCCATGAAAAGGCTGGGCATGATGGTTTGTACCTGTAAGCTTAACACTGCAGAAGCAGAGATGGGCAGGTCTCTGGAGCTCACTAGCCACAGATCTAAGCCTTATAAGAGAGCCCCAGGCCCGCTTAACGATTCTATAAATAAATAAGGAGGACATCTCGTGAAGATCAACACCTAGTGTGAACTTCAGGCCTCCACACATATTGCACATACATACTCACCCACACCCACACACATAGGAACACAGACACACCCATGCATGTCGGTACACACACACCCACACACACCAGGTTATGAAACATAATACACTTAATATATAAATGTCAATTTTACATGTATTTGTATTTATTTATAAATATTCTGTTATGCATAAAGATACTTAGGCTAACATTGATTTTTAACCTTGGCTATTTCTTAGAGATGATCTACACACTAAGCATTATTTCTTTGTTAAGGTATTCATCTCACTTAGGAATATGGATGCATGTGTTTTGCTGGACACCAGCCCTCTTCCTTCAGTGTCCTGAGGTGGGAATAGAGCCATCAAGAGCACACATGCTGGGGCTGGAGAGCTGGCTCAGTAGTTAAGAGCACTTGCTGCTCTTGCAGAGGACCCACATTCAGTTCCAGCACCCACACTAGGCAGCTCACAATTACCTGAAATTCTAGTTCCAGGGTATCTGAAGCTCTCTTCTGTCCTCCTCAAGCACCTGTATGCACATGGTACATACACTCAGACCCATTCACATTCACATAAAAAAAAAAAGAGTGCATGTCCTTCCATTGAACACTAGAATTCTCAGGCTGGTCCTTGCTTTGGGCATCAGCATCCTCAGGCTGGTCCTTACATTGGGCATCAGCATCCGCAGGGTGGCCCTTGCATTGGGCATCAGCATCCTTAGGTTGGTCCTCTTTCCTTGTGGGCACAGGCTTGCTCCCCAGCTCCAGATGTCATGGTCTCCTTTCCCAAGATAGGAAATGAGAAGCAAAATGTTCCCAAACATTTATGTATGTATGTATCTAGCATCATACTGCATGTATCTAGCATCATACTGCATATTCCTGGCCCTGAACAACCCCACACACCCTTTCAACCTTCCCTCCCACATTCCTGGCAACCACTGACTTAAAAAAAAAAAAGTCATCTCCAAATTTCACCGTTTCCAGAATATCACGTAGTTGAAATCTAGACTCACACCCTCACTTCTATGCACAGAAGGGTACTTTGTATCTTTTCATGGCTGGGTAACACTTTTCTTTCTTCCTTTTTAAAATAAACAAACTGAAGAGAAAAAAAATAGTCTTTATTTTTCTCATATTGAGTTAACAGGTACTGTTATTTTTCCTAATGACTTTTTTGTTGTTGTTCCAAGGTTTAACTCATTGAAGGTGCAGAAAGAATGCCATCCTAGCTTCATTTCTGTTACCTGATAAAATACTCTGACAAAAACCAACTCAAGGAGAAAGGGTTTGTTTTGGCTCACAGTTCCAGGTACAGGGAACTCACAATGGCAGGAATCTGAAGCATCTAGTCACATCACATTCAGTCAAGGGCAGAGAAAAATAAACGCATGCATGCTTGCTCGCTTGCTCGCTCGCTTGAACTCACCTCACTTTCTCTATTCTTAGGAAGTTTAGGACTTTCTGCTTAGGGAATGGTGCTGCCCACAGTAGGCTGGATCTTCCCACATCGATTACCTTAATGAAGACAGTCCCTCACAGCCACAGCCACCGCCAACTTAATCACTCTTCCCAGGTAATCTAAGACTGTGTCAGGCTGACAGCTACAGCTGCCCACCACAGATGGGAAGGTTCACCGCCAGTCACAGGGTTACAACTACAGAGGAGCAGTGAGGCCTTGGGCACTGTCACAGAGTGGGCTGACGCAGATAGCAGTGATGCTCAGAATACAGAGGGGAAGAGTTGGAAAGGTTTGCTTTTCTTTGCCACAAAGGAATGATGAATATTTAATAGCACCTTTATTTTTTATCACTGAATGACATTCCCCTGTCTGGATATGCCACAGGTTGTTTACCCGAGTAGCTCTACACCTTCTGAAGGATCTGAGCGCTCTCCAGTTTTGCCAGTGTCCACTTGCCTTTCTGTTTCCTGCCATGTGTTGTGATGGCAAGAGGCTTGTGCAGAGCCATGCTGTTGGACTTCCCCAAACCCAGAACCATGAGATCAACTCCATTCCTTTCCATTATCCCACCTCAGGTATTTTGTTACAAAAACAGACTAAGGTGAGTCCCCTAAGGACAAAGTCCCTCACTCAGACACAGAGTTATTAAAATAAGAGGCTCACCTGCTTTCCAATGGGACAGCATATGAATAAAGAGATGCCCCAGGAAAAAAGACACACTGGCTTTAGATGTGACTTCCACACTGGATGTGTGGAGAGGGATCTGCCACCAAGCAGCTGCCTGAATGTGGGGACTGCACCAAGCTCTACAGTGGGCCAGAGCATAGATTCAGTTTTCTGAGCATAAAGTATATTCAAGCACAACTCCATGGAGCCAATCAATCTAAACTCCTGTGTATCTCTAACTAGGACACACAAGCATGTCCATGTCTGTGGTCCATGCATGTGGGTGATATAAGATACATCAGTCTTTTTCTATGAAAAGAATATTCTCTACAGTGTAGTTGTTCCTTCCAGCTCACAAATACTAATGACTCTTCGTTTGACTGCCTGTCTGCTTATGAGACACAGCATGCTAATTTGGTTTCCTTGCAAACAACTCATGGTTGATTTCTAAATCATCTTTAGAATTTACCAGCCCATGAAATCCCAAAGTCTGGGAATCATGGCCTCCCCCATTAAGAGTTCATGGTTTTGAATTTTTAACTCTAGCTTTGACCTGAGCATTCTCTTAGGCAATGTGCTGTTGTGGAATATTTTACTGTGTAAAGATGTATTACATTTGTTTATGCTGAGGAATATTACTTTAACTGTGTAAAGGTGTGTTACATTTATTTATGTTGTATTTGTTTAATTATGTAAAGATGTGTGGTGATATATTGTATACCCCAATAAAGCTTACCTGGGGAATGGAGGACAGAGCCAACCACTAATTAGACATAGAGGTCAGGCAGTGGTGGCACATACCTTTAATGCTATCACTCGGGAGGCAGAGATCCATTTGGACCTCTGTGAGTTCAAGGCCACTCTAGGCTACATGAGAGAAACAGAACTAGGCAGTGGTGACACACACCTTTAATTCCAGGAAGTTAATGTGACAGGACACAGAAAGATATGTAAGGCATAAGGAAACAGGAACTTTCTCTCTCTTGAGGCTGAGGATTTCATAGAGGTAAGTCAGTGGCTGGATGTTCTACTTCTCCGATCTTTTAGCTTTCACCCAATATCTGGCTCTGGGCTTTTTTTTTTTTTTTTTTTTTTAAATTGTAAGACCTTTTAAGATTTGTGTTACAAAAATGTGTTGCATTTTTTCACCTTGCCTGCCTAAGACACCTGATTGGTCTAATAAAGAGCTGCATGGCCAATAGCTTGCCAGTAGAGGGATAGGCAGGGCTGGTGGGCAGAGAGAATAAACAGGAGGAGGAATCTAGGCCCAAAAAGAAGGAGGAGGAGCAGGAGGAGAAAGGAGAGAACAAGGGAGAAAGACAGTGACACCTGGGGGGCAGCCAGACAGCCACCAGACAGCAGAGTAGGACAGACAGGAAGAGAGGTAAAAAGACCCAAGGCAAAACGTATATAAAGAGAAACAGAAGACAGATTGAAATAAGAGCTAAGCTAAGGCCGAGCATTCAAAACTAATAGTAAGTCTCCACATCATGCATGATTTGGGAGCTAAGCTGGTTGCCCCCCTACCCCCCCCCAAAAAAAAAGCCTGTTACAATGTGCTGGCTAGTTTTATGTCAACTTGACACAAGCTAGAGTCATTTTAGAAGAGGGAACCACAATTGAGAAAATGCCTCCTGTGGGAAAGCCTGTGGTACATTTTCTCGGTGATGGATATGGGTGGGCCCAGTCTACTGTAGATGGTGCCTGGGTACTTTAAGAAAGCAGGCTGAGCAAGCCATGAGGAGCAAGTCCGTAAGCAGTGTTCCTCCAAGGCTTCTACATCAGTTCCTGCCTCCAGCTTGCTGGCTTGGGTTCTTTCCTTGACTTCCCTTAAATAAGACTGACTGTGACTGGGACATGTAACATAAACAAACCCTTTCCTCTCCAATTTGTTTTGGTGGTGATATTTTATCATAGCAGAAGAAACCCTAAGACAGGATACAACCTTCAGTGTTTGATTTTGCTGTTGTTTCAGGGGATAGAATTGATCCATTATGTAAAGCTACACATGACAAACTCAAAAAGGGAAAGAGTTGAAACACTGTCCCAGTTAGCATTAATTATCAAGGTGACACAGCCTAGAGGCACTTGAGATGGGGTCTCAGTTGAGGAATTACCCATATCAGATTGGCCTGTGGCCATGTCTGGGGAGGATTGTCTTGACTATGAATTGATACCAGCAATCCCAGCCTGCTGTGGGTAGCACCATTCCCTGGGCTGGTGGTGCCAGGCTGTACAAGCAGCCAGCAACTCAATGATGGTGCATGACCTGGAAGAAAATGCTGAAATAAACCCTTTTTTCCTCTAAGTTGCTTCTGGTCAGAGGGTGTTATCTCCACAACAAAGAAAGCTAGAAAGGTATCATTTCAGGACCAGTCACAGCCAGGACTCCCACTGCTCTTGAGCCAGTAGTCAGAGTTATAGGAGCAGCAACTGAAATGTAAGTTAGCTCATACTGCTGTCTGTGGTAGATACTGTCGGTGCTTCCCCATGTAACTCTGTGACTCCTTTGTATAGAGGGAGGCCACATGAATACTCTCCCATAGGTAGGGAGGGAGGGAGGGAGGTGGATGGACGGATGGATGGATGGATGGATGGATGGATGGATAGGTAGATAGATAGATAAAAAGAGACAGAGACACTGAGAGAGACAGAGTCAGAGAGATAGTCAGACTAAGATGGGTAAATATCAGCTGTGATTTCCTCAGCCCTTCCTCTCCCTGTCCTCTGCTCCCAAGGTCACGCCGTTTTGGAACATTTGTCCTGGATAGATGTTTAGACATACCAATCTCATTGGTCCATCTCACCCAGGGCATTTGTCTGATCAAGTCCTCCTGCCTGGAATATTCTGCTATAATATTTCAACTTCCTCTTGGTATTCATCTCCACTTCAACATTACCTTCCTGGAGCTGCTTCCCTATCACTAAGCAGAAGGCCCTCTTGTCATTCAGTCTCATAACATGTTCATTTCATCTTGATACTTATGGCTGCTTGGCACTACCTCGTGTTTTTCTATTTAACAGCTTGTTTCCAGCCATCACTAGCTTGTCTCTCCTGTGTGCCTAACACAGAGCCTGGTACACAGCAGGGCTCTATGTGCATTCATTGAGTGAATGAATGAATGAACAAATGATGTCCCAGACTAACTGTGTCTAGTGGGCAACAGGACAGTGTCCCTGATGTATCACTGTATGACAAGCCTTACCCAAATAGTGGCCTACAATAACAACAATAATTTTCTTTGTTCACAAATCTGGTGGGCCACCAGGCTCTGCCAGGCCATTTTCAGTTGAGGCCTCTCACAAGTTTGTATTCAGATGGTGATGTGGGCCATTCTGAAGGCCTTATTGCTCCAATGTCCAGCCCTGAGGCTGGTAAGAGTCACTGGTGGGCTCAGTGTTAATGCTATGACCTAGCTGTGTGACTTCAGGCAGGTTACTTAATGTCTCTGAGCCCTAGACCTTTATTATAAAGTTGGAGCTGATGTAATAGCATCAATCATTTATTAGACATTGTTCTAATTTCCTTTCTGTTTCCATGATAACACACACTGACCAATAGCATCTTAGTTGAGGAAAAGACTCCTTTTTTTTTTTTTGTTTTTGTTTTTGTTTTTCGAGACAGGGTTTCTCTGTGTAGCTTTGCACCCTTCTTGGAACTCACTTTGTAGACCAGGTTGGCCTCAAACTCACAGAGATCCGCTTGCCTCTGCCTCCTGAGTGCTGGGATTAAAGGTGTACGCCACCACCGCCTGGCTGAAAAGGCTCATTTTAGCTTATACTTTCAGGTAAAAGCCCATCACTGAGGGAAGTCAGGGCAGGAACTCAAGGCAGGAAACTGGAGGTGGAATGCTGCAGCAGAAATGGTGGAGGAACACTGCTTTCTGGCTTAGTCACAGGCTCACGCTTAACTAGCTTTCTTATACAGTCCAAAACCACCTGCCTAGGGATCTCCTGAATTAATTACTAATCAAGACAATCCCTCACAGACATCCCCCTGGCCAGTCTGAACTAGGCAATCTATCAATCAGGGTTTCCTGTCAATGCACCAGGCTGTGTCAAGTTGACAAAGTTAACTAGCACATTAACATCTGTATTTCAGACACAAGAAAAGTAGCCCAGACTTAGAAATGAACAAGGATAGTGGCTCTACAAAAGAGGTGAAAAACCTTATCATTGTCTAGGTATGGAAATGGAGGAAACAGAGTCCGGGACTGTGCCATACTCCAGCTTGGAGGCTGGAGCAACAGGGACTTATTCTGAGAAGTTAATAATCATCCTCATCTGGACCCTGAGTGAAACCTTGGAGCTAGAAGTGAGCACCAACTGTGCTGGAGTCACGAGCTAGGCCCGGAAACATAGGCTGTGCTCATTGAGAACCCACAAAAATGCCAGTCACACCAGAAACCAGCTACCAAGAGAAAGACCCAAAAGGCACAACCAATATGGCTTTCTGTAACCCAAGTCAGGAGGAACTGTGCATTGAGCCTGTTTGGTAAGATGAAGACAGTTGTAACATCACAAACCAAGAACAGGAAAGGAAGAAAAAGGAACAGGCTGATGTGTGGTGAGGCTGGGATGCACCCCCCCACACACACACAAACCAGAGCTGAACACACAGGGCTGAATCTTGGTGTCTGTGAGGTTGTTCTGAGAGTGGGAGAAGATGACCAGCAGATGACAGAATCCCTTCTTTCTGGGCCAAGAGAGACCAGTGTCGCTGCCTCTTGTCTGTTATTGGCTTTCAAAAAGAACAGAGCAACACCACGATCAGCTTCACATATCTCAGGGCCGATGCAGATGGTGGAGAAAATCTGAGTTAACTACAACCCTATTTTCACCAGGACTTGGACATGGGCCCTTTTCCAAAGCACAGGCAATGTCTCATCAATTCATTCATTCATTCATTCATTCATTCATTCATTCACTCATTCATCCCTTTCCCAACCAAGCAACACCCCGGAACTAATGGGAGCCATCCGTGGGAATCAGGTTGCAATATCCTTGTCTCTTTGGGTATCAGTTTCCTCCACTAGTCAGTCAATGGGATAAAAACTGTCCTCCCCCTTACAGACCTGTAGCTTGGTGTAGAGCATTGCATATGAAGAAATGACTACAGTCCCAGAGGGCCCAGCAGGGAAGGTCCTGCCTACCCACAGCCCCAGGCTTCGGGAGCAGGACCTGGGTGGAGAGCAAAAAGGGCTGTTATGAGCCCAGCGTGGCCCGATGGTGCCAGGACAAAGGGGCTTCTTTCCAGCTGCATGTCTTCTCCTGGAGCTGCTGCTTCCCCAGCGCCCCTCCAGCACATTCCACTCAGGCCCACTGCTTTGCTTCTGTGCATGTCTTTGTGACAGTTTTCAAGCTCCAACAAGCTACCCTGGAGGCAGCCCAGCCTCAGCTGCTGTCTCAGTGTGGCAGCCCCAGTTGGATCTGCCCACTTGTCCTCTGCTAACACAGATTCTCTGTCTTCTTCCAACTCTCAAATCTATGGGGCCTTTTCTACTCCCTTCACCAGCTGCCTTCCAGCCTGGTAGCCACAGATGGTCAGGGCAATCACCACAGACATGCAATTGTGGGTGCCCACATTCACTGGGACCCAGAAGCAAGCAGATCCCGTTCTCTCTGACCCCAGATGCCAGACCTCCAATATCATCTGACTCACAGACAAACCAGTAAAGCTGATGCAGAATGCTGACCAGGTCTCATGGCCAAAGGCAGGACCAGACCTCTGAGCCTCACAAAGATGGAGTCCCAGCAGGATGCTCAGATGGACACATACACACCTGAAACAGAAGCACAGATGTCCTTTCTAGGGTCACTGAGATCAATGGAGCAGCCATACATCCACAGACATTGTCATGAGCTAAACTGCATCCCCCAAAGTAACTATCTCAGAATGTGACAGTATATGGAGACTAAGCCCTTAAAGAGGCCATTAATATTACGTGAAGTCACAAGGATAGACCCAACTCTGGTGGGACTGGTGTCCTCCCAAGAGACTAGGACACAGACACACAGTGTCAACCTAGTGATGTCACAGGGAAAGATGGCCAAGGAGAGAGGCCTTGGGACTAACCAACGTTGCTGACACTTTGGCTTGGGAAGTCTAGCCTTCAGAAGTATGAGTCATAAGTACTGTTGTTTAAATCACCTGGCCTATTGAACTTTGTTAGGGCAGCCTGGGGAAGCAAGCACAGACAAAGAGACCAAGAGTCCCTCGGAGCCCCCAGTGCAATGCCAGACCCATTTCCACTTCCCAGCCTCACCCAGAGCCAGAGGCAGATTGTCAACCACACACTGAGGACAATTCCTGGAGCGCCTTCCTCAGCACCAGGATGGAATCTGACCGATCTTTCACCATCACTGAGATGCAAGGAGTTTCTTGCACTGCACAGCAGAGCTGTGGGAAATGCTGTGACAGTGGTGTCCCACGTGCTGTGTCCCAGCTGTTTATGTGAAGCCTCTAACCTCCTCAACAACTCTCTGAGGAAGGCACTTGTAGAAAAAAATCCCTGTTCCAGAGGTAGCAAAATGAGGATCACAGAGGTTGTGTTAGCTTTCAGTTACTGTACCAAAATATCCAATACAATCAACTGACAAGGGCGGGGGTTCATTTTGGCTCTTGACTTTAGAATGTCAGTCCTCAGTTAGTTGGTGCCATTGTTTTTGGAACTATGTTGAGGAATTCATTGTGGAAGGAAACTGCTCACTTCATGGGAGCCAGGAAGTGGGGTGAGGTGGGGGTACGTGAGGTCCTAACACCCCCTTCAAGTGCATGCTTCTAGTAAACTAACTTCTTCCCTGATAGACCCCACCTCTTCAGAGTCCCGTCACCTCCTAAGGAATGCTATCGATGGTTTACAAGCCTTCATTCAACACAGGAGCCTTCATCCAAACCTCAGCAGAGATCAAAGAACTCTGATCAGATCAAATGGCACAAGGACACATAGTCAGCAAAACCAGAGCTGGAGCGGGGATCCAGGAGGCTTGGGTTGAGTCTACCATGAGAAGTGGCGACAAGGTCAGGAGATAAAGGGCCTCAAATTCCTGGTGACAAAGTAACTGAGCCAAGATGTCTTCCAGCCAAGTCCTTTGGGCCTGAGATCCTAGCTGATTGGGGCTGCAAGACCCAGGGCCCAGGGCTAAATGAAAACCTGAACCCCTTTGATCAGGCAGCTACAAAAATATCAAAATATTAAAAAACCAAAGCACCTACCTGCCTCTACTGTTCTTTTTCTTGAATAGCCTGATGGTTTTATCTGCTTGTAATATTGCTTTAAGTAAAGAGTGTAATATAACTTAAAATTATCGTGTGGATTTTACTTTGCAGTTTGAAAAGTCACCTTGAAATGCAAACAGGAGAGCATTTAACTCCTGGGTAGAATTGCCCAGATTATTTTGTAGCTCATATAGACAGATGTAGTTTGCTCTTTCTAGACACAGAATTGCTGCCTCCAACTAGCTTAACTGATTGCATTTCATGTCCTAATGCACACACATCTCCTCACACTATGTTAGCCCAGAGACAGGAAGGAGAGACTCAAAGGAAAAGGAACCGTGGCTGCTGCAACTTCCTCCCCCTGGCACGCCGCCCCTCCTCCCCTTTCTTCCTTAAGTACTGGGGTTTGCCAGGGGATCTCATGCCTGCTAGACATGCATCTTCCACCAGTGAGTTA
The DNA here is from genome assembly GCF_903995425.1 of Onychomys torridus. Taxonomy (NCBI): domain Eukaryota; kingdom Metazoa; phylum Chordata; class Mammalia; order Rodentia; family Cricetidae; genus Onychomys; species Onychomys torridus. Next base: position 5,016,665 of record NC_050446.1, on the reverse strand, counting down.
TATTCCCAGCCCTCTTTTACTTCTATTTTGTTCTTATTTTGATCATTTATTGATTTATAGTGTGTGTGTGTGTGTGTGTGCACCTGTCACAGCTTGTTCATAGAGGTTGGAGGACAACTCTCCTGTGTGAGCTCTCCCTTCCACCGTGTGGGTCCCCCATGGATCCATCTCAGTCATCAGACTTGGCAGCAAGTGCCTTACCCACTGAGCAATCTCACTGGCCCTTCGCTTTGTTCTTTTCTTTCTTTGAGGCAGGGTCTCATAGAACTCAGGCTGGCCTTGCGTTCCCTATTTGTCTGAGACTGCCCTTGACATCTGTTTCTCCTGCCTCTACCCCTCAAAGTGCTGGGATTACAGGTATGCACCACCACATCTGGTTTATGCTGTGCTGGGGGCTTAACCAAGGGCTTTGTGTGTGCGAGGCAAGCCCTCTACCAACTGAGACACATGTCTGGCCCACTTCTTTCTTTCTTTTTCCTTTCTATTTTGAGACAGGGTCTCACTGAGCTGCCCAGGCAGGCCTTGGACTTGTGAATCCCCTGTCTCGGCCTCCCAAGTAGCTGACAATGAGTGTGCCCAGGCCCGACTTCCTTTCTTTCTCGTCAATATTTCCAGTGTAAGCTTACACTGGGAGGTAATATGAGGAAGGGAGACCACGATGGGGGTACATAGCCATTTAAGTGTCTTTGTACCTCACTGTCTTTCCAGCATGTAAGCAAGTTCTGATCCAAGAGGCAAATATAGTCCCTTGGGGCTGGGGCACCCCACTGAACGGTAGGCGTGGCTTAGGAAGCCTAATGGCTTTCAGTCCTCCTGGGCTTGTTGCAATGAACTCTGCACTCACAGAGCTTCAGAATTGTCCCATGTGCATGACAAGCAGGGGACAGTGGGTGTGCACTAGTTCGCTGCTAGCATCTCTGTTCACATGCGTGTGCCATTGACTAATTTCACTTGACTTAGGTAAAATCATGAAGCAAATCAAACCTTCAACAGCAAAGCAGGAAGCTAAGAGTGTGTGTGTGGCGGAGGGGGGCACAAACAGCTTGACCACATAGCTGCCATGACAGGTTTAGAGGCCCAGACACGGCTTCTGGCAGGCAACACCTGGACCCAGGAAAAGCCATAAACTGACCCCACTCAGGGAGAGCCTGCATCTAAGGGGAAATACCTGACATTCCAAACATTCCCTATACCCCTAGACAAATGTCAGCCAACTAGGGACCTGAACCCTGGAAATCCCCTCACCCCAACCTCTGCTATGATGAAAACCCCACCCTGTCTGGGCTCAGGGCTCTCACTGCTGCATAGGACAGAGAGTCCAAGCTCTGAGCTTGAAAATAATGGCTCTTTGCTTTTATGTACAGGACTCGGCTGATCTTCTCTTGGGTTAGTTTAGGCACTACTGTAGTACTTTATAGCTAGCTACATCTCAAAAAGCCTTCATGCCTCCTAGGCTTTTCCCTTGCCAGGGCTTCCTCAGCCAGACTGATTCTTTTGTCCTGCACCAGAGAGGGACAGATATGCCAAATTTCATCCTTAGCCAACTTTATTTCAGGATTTAGGGGTGACAAGGACATGCTTGTTGCCTATTTGGAGGGGGGCTGGGTGTTTCTTGATCCTTCTATGCCAGAGAATTATCCCCAAAATTCAGCTCCCTCAAGTACTACCCATGCTCCCGAGTGTCACTGGAGTGCAGGTGTGTGTCTTGCCTCCTGCAGGGTGATTCTAGATGAATGCCTTTGGACATTACTCACCAGCCTTATGTCCCTATCTCAGCGTTAGGAGCCTCAAGCTTTGGGTCTCTATTTTAACCTTCCCATTACATCCTCCAGAGTCCTCCTCCATCCAACTGTTCACACCTGCTCCAGATCTTCCTTCCACTTCTGACCCGTCACTGTCTTTTCTATCACTGGATTTTGTCCTACCCCTTGTCACATACTGCTGCCCCCCCCCCCCCCCCCCCCCGTCTCCTAGCCACAGCTTTTGAGGCATGGATCCCTCACAGTAGTGTCTCTGACGTTCCCAGGACATCTGAAGACATTTAAATTCCTTCCTGAGTGGATTTTCCTCCTGGAGAAAATAATCCCCTAAAGACTAAACCCAGGGTGAGTGTTTGTATTTGGGGAGGAGGGTAGGCTGTCCCTCTGCTGTGTGAGGCCAAGATAATAGAAGAAGACAGAATGTGTGGCTAGGCTCTTAGGACAGTCACAATGACGCATCTTTCCCAGGCACACAGTGTGAGGGTGGCTTGGGGGAAACAACTCAGTGAAAGAAGGGGTATGCTTTGAGCAGTGGACAAGGCTATTTCTTAAAACAGCCTTGAAAATAGGAGCTGAGGTTGCCGTGGCTCGTTGTAGCTATGATCAACAAGTCACCCTCTTCCTCCTGACTACTGCCCTAGAGTACATTTCCCAGTTTTCCTTGCAAGGAGGAGAGCCAAATATCTAAGTCCCAGTCAATAGAATGTGAAATAGAGCGACTTTCAGGCCTTTGGGAGGGCATCCTAAAATGACAGCACCACCACAGGGAAAGGGCCTGGGCCCCGAGTGACAGAGTGGAACAGATCCACCACAGGGAAAGGGCCTGGGCCCCGAGTGACAGAGTGGAACAGAGCCTCTGCCCTTGGATCCCAATAAACTTTCAAACTGAGAGGTGGATTTTGTTACAAGGCATGTTACAGTAGTGGTGTTGGGTACAGCAGTTAGCTTGTCTATACTAACCCACCATTTCTGCCACCAGTGGTGGGGGTGTATATGTCCCTGGCTGCTCGTTATCTTTCTGTTTGTCAAAGCTCATTTATCAGCCTTCTAGACCTACTTTTTTGTTTTTAAAAGTTTCATAATTTCCTCCCCCTTTAATAAAAATTTGGAAATATTAACAATTAAGCTCTAATCCCTTCTGAGCGTCCTTCTCTTCTACTCCCACCACCACCAAGTTTCTTCCCCAAGGTCTCAAAGGCTGCTGCAGGTAAAGGTCTCCAATTTAAAAGAGTCACTCACGTCAAACTTGGCAAACCTGGATGAAAGGGGCCATGACTCCTGCATGACTGTCATGCAGGAGTCACAGGATGACAGCAGCGACCACAAGCCAGCCTTCCAAACCTCAGCTTACTACACAAGACACAGGAGGGCATCTGGGAATGTAGGACAGCTGGACGCTTCTGCACACACACTCACTTGATGCTGCCGAACACACAAGCCAACACCGGAACCCACAGGCTTTCTTGGCAGCTGCTGTCACTCAGTTATCAGCTGACAAGCTCCCAGAATCAATACCAAAACAACTTATGCAACTTTCCTCTTTCCCAATAAAACCCCAACATCTCTGATTGATCTGTTTGCTTGCCTGCTTATTCTGAGACAGAACCTCATGTAGCCCAGGCTGGCCTCAGACTCACAATGTAGCTCAGACTAGCCTTGAACTCCTGATCCCTCCACCTCTATCTCCCAAGTGCTGAGATTATAGACCTGAGCCACCATGCCCTGCCTCAATCCTAGCCTGTCCCTTTGTTCTTTGGACACACCAGCAGTTACCCTGGTCTGATATGTATGTCCAAGGTGCACCATATTTTTTTTGTATATTCTCAAATAAATTCTTTGTTTGGATTCTTACATATGATTCCATGTTGAAACCGGTCTTATTCCCATTTGAATTGTCCTTTAAAGTATTTTCTATGCATTTTTTTATACATAAAAGTATTATTTCTGTCTTTCTCTTCCTTGTCCCTATCTATAAAGTGTGTGGCTGTGTGTGCACATGCACATTCGGGTTCACATGCATACGTGTGCTGTGTGCGGAGCCCAGAGGTTGGTATTTTTCTCTATTGCGTTCCACCTTATATTTTTGTGGCAAGGTCTCTCACTGAAGCGGGTGTTCACTGACAGGCAGATTAGGGGCCGTCTCCACCCCTCACCCACCACCGAGTTTACAGGTTACTCCCAGCTTTTCCTGGGTGCTGGTGACCCAAACTCAGGGCCTCATGTTTGCAGAGCAGGCACTTTTGGCCTCTGTTTTACTTCCTGCCTTAACTGCCCAGCAGCGTTTCTTCATGAGGAGTTACAGGCTTGCCTCATTCTTTTAAATGGCTGCACAGGCCTATGATTTATTTCATGAATCCCTCATCAGTGGACATTTAGTGTTTCACTCTCTTCTTATTATTAATTACAAAAGAAACGTAAAGATAATTTATTTTTTAAAATGATGGGTGTGTCTGTGTCTGTGTGTGTAACGTGTGTGTCTGTGTGGGTGTATGCCCACAGAGGCCAGAAGAGGGCATTGAATCCCCTGGAACTGGAGTCACAGGCAGTTGTGAGCCACCTGGTGTGGATGCTGGGAACCAACCAGGTCCTCTGGAACTGCAGCAAGATAACATGCAGCTGAGCTGCCTCTCGGGGCCAGGTTTTCACTCTCATAGACGACACTGGAGAAAACACCCTCACACAGGCCCCACCTCAAATGCCTTCTCTGGGAGAAAGACTAGCAAGCAGATTTTTATTTAGTTAATTTTTACTTAACTTTTGTCCTTTAAAGTTGTTGTAAGAATTAGCATTTGAGGGTCCCCATTTCCAGACATCCTCATTAACATTGAATATCAGACCTTAATTTCTTAAACCAATCCGATGAGGAAAATATGGTTCATGGTCACTTAATGATTTAGTCCCTTGATTGCTAGTGAAAATGAACATTCTTCAAGTTTATTGGCCATTCCAACTTCCTTTTCTATAAATCGACTTTTTTTTTAATCATTTGCTGAGTGTTCTATTGGGCCATTTGTCTTTTTCTTATTGATTTGTTAGAATTCTTTATATATTCTGGATGCTTATCCCTTATCTGCAATATAAATTGCAAATATTTCCCCCCTGGAGATAGCTGTTTCTAGCTTGTTTATGGTGTCTGTTGTTGTTTTGAAGTTTTACATTTTATCGGAGCACATCTGTCAATCGCTTCTGTTGCACTGCTTGCCTTGGGCCATTCTGTTTTCAGCTCACACTGTGGGTCTGAGTAAAGCAGTCAGGAACACAAGCCTGGGGGAGTGGAGCTTTCCTCATCCTCTTGGGGGGCCTCGGTGGCCTTGGCTGATTGTGGCTGGGGAGTTAAGATTCAGCTTGAGGTGCAGTGCGGGGGAGGGGGTCTAAGAGGGACCAAAAAGGCATCTCTTTTCCTGTGGGAGAAGGGAGTTGTACTTCAGTGCCGGGGAAGCCAGGCATAAGACTTCCGTCCCAAGTCCTTCCAGTCCCTGTTCACTTATTGTCAACTGCTTCCTCATAATCTTCATGTCAGTTTCATTGAATTCTTTAAAACAAGATTTTTATTGCATTATTTATTTGTGTGTGTGTGTGTGTGTGTGTGTGTGTGTGTGTGTGTGTGTGTGTACACACACCATGAAGCATGTGTGGAGGTTGGAGGATGACTTAAGGGGTCAGTTCTCTTCTATCACATAAGTCCCTGGGACTGAACCCAGGTCCTCAGACTTGGCAGCAAGCACCTTTACCTGCTGAGCTCCAGTCTCATTGAGTTCTTAACCAAACCAAATGTTCCTGGGTTTTCTCCATTTAGTACGGTTCGATGGCTTTCAGAGGAAAGGAGTGAAATAATTGTGGCATTATTTAGAGCCCAGCTCTGTGCTCAGCTGTTTGTGCACCCTCTTACTAGTCAGGATCAGCCAGGCTGAGCTGTAGGAACAAAGAACTCCAAAGTCCCCGGGCCTCACAATGGCCAATGTCTGTTTTCCTCTGTGCTGTGTGTTCAGGGCTGGCTGTGGTTGGCAGCTTAAGCTTTGTTTTTCTTCCAGGATCCATAGCACCATAGCAAAGCTTTTTTTTTTTTAAATCTGGAACATGTCGTTTCAATAGGAAGGGGGACGTGGAAAGCACAGCCTGGCCCTGACAGTGCCCACTTAGTGTGACATGCCACTTCCACTCACATTCCATTGGCCAAAAGTAAGGGTGGATTTAACCCTGACTTAACAGGACTGGGGCATGAGTGACTGAAGGACTCACCTAGGGAAGCCCGTTCCTCCGGCCACTTCTACCTCCTACATGCAGATCATGCTCCTCTTAGGCATGTCAGTGCGCCATGCAACTACTAGGTCAGGTAGAAGCTCAACACCCGTCACTCTGTATGATGAATGGAATGTCTTTACGAGAGAAGAGAGATCTGATCTCCCTCTCCCACTCTCTCTCTCTCTCTGTACACATGTGGAGGACAGTGGTCAGCCTCCGGTGTTGTTCTTCTGGAGTGGTTCACATTTTTCATTTGCTGAGGGAGATATTTGAATTGTTCAAGTCCAGGCCTGGGAAATGGGTTAGAGACTGTGTGCCTTGCAGAAGAGCATTCCCCATTTCCAAAACATCAACAGTCTCTGGGTTTGGAGAAGTGTTCCCGTGAGGAAGTCCTTTGAAGGATTTATAGGGCAAAGGCTTGATTTAAACAAACAAACAAACAAAAATAACCTTCTCCTTCAAGTGACCCCGCATTAACACAAGGAACGTAGGTAACCCCACAGTGCCTGTCCAGTACTGTCCCATCACAGATGACCACCTCACAGGAGCTATACCATGGAGTCTCCTCAGTTCATCTTCCACTTCCTATGTGTCCTAGCACCAACTAAGAAGGGGCGGTTCTTTGAGTTGGGTCTCTTGGACTTGGGGCTCATTTATTAGCCTAGGCTGGCTAGCCAGTGAGCTTTGGGAATCTGTCCCTACCTCAGTTCAACATTCTATAGAGCAAAGTGACCCAACTGTCACCCACAGCCTAGTAAAACTGTGGTTAAGTTAGATAGTATAGTTAGACAGGAGAGACCCTGCACATTCCAACAGCTCCCTCTCCTGGGTAAAAGCAGTTTTCCTTGATTCAGCCCCCTCTACACCCCACCTCCACCCTCCCACCCCCTCACCCCCCCACCCCCGTCCTGAGGAGTGCTGAGCCTAATATTTCCTATTGCTTTGTCTAAGGCTAAACCATGCAGGAATTCATCTGGGGGCCTGAAAGAGCTGAATACTGGCAAGTACCCATTGGAGAATATGGACAATTTGGAAACAGAGCAGATTTCTCAGCTTTTTTTCTATCTATAAAAGACAGGAGGTATTGGTGAAATTATTAAGGCCACTCCACGTAGTTAAAAGGGAGGTTTATTTTGTGGGGTAGCTTACAAATGAAGGGATAGGTTGCAGGGTCTGGGAAAGGTATGGCGCAGTCTGTTGGTGTTCTCTGGAGAACTCTGCTTGGTCTACCTCCAGCCTCCAGTGTCCTGGAACCAAGAGAAGCCTCTCCTCTTGATCCTGGGTCTTCAGCATCCTCCCTCAGCCCTGCCTTGTGGGTGTGACCATTACCGAAGCCTCAATGGGGGTTGGAACTTCCAGGCCAAGGCTGGAATGGCTACCCACTACAAGGAGGTCCCAGTCTGGAGACATGTCTCAGCCTTGCAGAAGACCCTGGTTCTGCTCCCAGCACCCACAGGGAAGCTCACAACCACCTGTAACTTCAGCTCCAGGGACCTGATGTCCCATTCTGGTCCTCATGGGTGCCACACACATGTGGTATTCATACATAAAGCCAGGTCATGCAATACACATTAAATAAAGAAGACAGAGGCCCAAGGGTAGCCTTAAGTCTTGAGAAATTACAATATCTGTTGTGTTAGTAAGGAGGATGTTGTGAATAGTGAAACAGTTTACTGCATAATATGTTCAGGTCACACTTTTTAAAAATAGGCTCTCTTTCAAGGGTGAGAGAATCACATAGAGGTTGAGTTTGCAATCCTCAAATCACAGAGCCAGATGCTTTCGAGAATACAAATGTAGCCACTTCTGCTTCCTCCTCAAACTGGGGGTTATCACAGGCTATGGGTGTGCAGAAGTGGCTCTTTTAACTCCTGGTGCATCGCACCTGAGCCTCTTAACAAGTCTTCTCATAGCTCACCAGTCCCAGGAGAGGACATCTGACTGGCCTGCCGGGGTCATAGGTCACTAGCTCCACCATGATCGGCTCCAGTGGGGCCATATATTCTCTCCTGGTATGTGACTCAGGCGGGGGTTATGCAATAACAAAATGTGGCTTCAGGGGCAGGAGAGTGTCTGGGAAATGGCTTCATCCCCATAAATAACTTAGTGTGGAAATATTGAGTTCTAGCTCTGTGGAGGTATAATGTAGCATCAGGAGCTCTGTTCCACATCCTGAGTGCATTTGGCCCTCACAACCCCGTGACATCATTTCTAGCCCCACTGGGAAGTGGGGGCTCAGAGAGACTAAAAAAGCAGTCCTGTCTCACACCTTAAGCCCTCTGACTGGGGCTCCTGTATGAAAACTGTACTGTGAGGTCCGGGGGACCTTCTCCCAAAAGCCTTCAGGGATTTCTCTCCCCAGTAACTCCTCTTTGCTGGTCTCTCAGCCTTCCTCCTGCTCACTGCAGCGGAGTCCTTTGGCCTCCTGCTCCTTCTGAGCCACTCACTCCCACACGTACACGTGCTCACCTTGAGCCACTCACCTGCACACATACACATGCTCACCTTCTTTCATTTGCTGCATATTTCTGAGTGTCAGGTTCTACACACCACTGAGACCCCTCTTCTGTGAGCTTTATTGTCCAGCAGGGAAGACGGACATTAAACAGATAATGACACTAATAATTATTTCATTGCAATTGTTAGAAATGTTATGAAGAAGTCCAGGGGGGCTCTGAGCATTTACGCCCTGAGAGGTGACTCAGGAGGACTGGGACAATGCCACCACCAAAGTAGTATTTAGATGGAGTTCTGGAAGGGCAGTGAGAATAGAAACCGACTGAAGAAATCAAAGATGGAGGGGCCAAAGACAGTGCTCAGAGCAGTAACAAGATTCCAAGGCTCAAAGGACTTGATAAGGTGAGCCTGGGTCAGGGAGGGAGGGCTAGGAGGGGTTCAACACATCTGGTTCTGTCCTCTAGGCAACTGCCCGCACCCACGCTTCCAGCCCAGGCTAAGTCTTGTGGAGGCATGGCAGGGGCTGGAGCAAGGGGTTGTGGGCATCTGTCTCTGCAGAGCCATCGGCTGCTATTCTCTGGCCATTCTCCGGCTCCTGGGTCAGGAGGAGGGAGGGAGGAAGGGAGGCAGCGGAGGACGCGCCTAGTGCGATTTTTATATATGTGTGGCCATAATATTTAAGTGTCTTGGCTGTAAGCCTGAGACTAGGTCCCCCGACAGCCAGGCCTTGCTCTGTGCGCTCTAACAGCTGTCTGTAAAACCCGTTTATGGAGCCGCCATAAATTTCCCAGATGCTGCAAACCACAGGGCCGGGGACAAAGAGTCCTGTGGAGGGAGGCGTGGGAGAAAATGGTGGCCTCAGCATCTCTCCCAGCTTGTCCTCTGGGCCCCCTAGTCTGCCCCCTGCCCACCTGGGGCCATCTTACCCTAAATTCTTTTATTGGAGCTGATCTGAACACTGACCCCGTGGGGCCTGGCTGAGCAATCCAGCTCAGCACGGATGCAGGCGCTCTCAAGATTGCGGCAAAAGGTGCCGTAAATCAGAACGAAGTGTCATGATAGTGATTTGAACTGACACTGTTTTCACCTTGTCCATTTACTGGGAAATATATAACAGGAATAGATTGAGCCTGTCATATTGTACCTGAAAAATACAGCTGTTAGGGGAGGAGAGGCAGGTGGTACCAAGTCAGGGTCCCAGCGGGCAGTGGGGTGCTTAGCGATGTGTGTGGGGGGACCTTGTCAGCATTCCACTGGACTGAAAGCTTGCTGTGGCTCTGCAAGGGTCCTTTTAAGGCAAAATTGCCTGACCAGCCTCTCCAGTAGCCATGTCCCACCTGCTCCAGGGATCCCTCCCTCTATTGCTGTAAGGGCCCTACTTCCCCAGGCCACAGAACAGTGTGTATTGTTTGGGAGGAATACAGGGCCTTGATTATAGTAGGCAAGTGTTCTCCTACCACTGAGGCATACCCTCAGCCCTAAAACAAGAAACCAGATAATAAAAGCCTTTTTATTCAGTCTATACATACAAAAAAGCACACGGGTCATAAATACATTGCTTGCTTAATCTTTCCAATCAGACAAAACAAAACCCTGCATTCCCAGCTCTCAGACAGAGAAGCCATACCTCCATTCCCAGAAACTCCCAACTGCTCCCTCCCACAGGGGAGGGGACACTAGTCTGATGGCTGAAATCTGTTCAATTTTGTACATGGCATCTGAGTGAGGTCATTTTGAAATTCCCACCTGTTATTTGGGTCCCCAGAGTAAAAGAGGAGCCTTTTGTCTTGAACATAATTTACAGCAGGGGTGGGCTGCCGCTCAGCAATGGCCACAGCTGGGCTCTCAGCAACCCCGCAAAACAGTGACAATACCAACAAGGAAGAGGAGGGCCCGGGAAGATGACTCGGTTGGTTAATAAACTTACCATGAGAACCATTCCCCTGCATCTGTGTGTGTGTGTGTGTGTGTGTGTGTGTGTGTGTGTGTGTGTGTGTGTCTGCACACCCCTGTAACCCTAGTACAGGAGGTCGGGGTAGAGTGTGCTGAAGACAGGAGACTCTCTGGGGCTCACTGGCAAGCCAGTTCAGCCAAACTGAAAAGCTCCAGGTTCAGTGAGAGATGCTGTCTCAGAAAACTAAGGTGAAGGGAAACTGAAGATGCATGTCGTAGACATTTGGCCTCCACATACACATACACATGTGTACACACACATGTGAATACATTCATAAAGAGAGGGAGAGGGAGAGGGAGAAGGAGGGAGGGAGAGAGGGGGATAAACAGCATAAACCACAGATGCTGCCTCTTCTCCTCCTTTGGAGGATTCCAATATAACTCCAGAGGAGAGATGGGCAGGAAGGATTTGGAGCAGGGTGTAGGATGGCAGGATGAGACTAGAGTCAGAAAGAGTCCACCAAAGGGGTCAGGGTGCAGTTCAGGACTGTGGTTGCCAAAGGAGGATGTGGAGAAGCATGTAGGGCTATGGTGATTTGAGTAGGAATGGCCCCATAGGCTCATACATTTGAGTGTTTGGTCGTTAGAGAGTGATGCTACTTGACAAGAATTAGGAGGTGTGGCCTTGGTGGAGGAGGTGTGGCCTTAGTAGAGGAGGTGTGGCCTTGGTGGAGGAGGTGTGGCCTTGGTGGAGGAGGTGTGGCCTTGGTGGAGGAGGTGTGGCCTTGGTGGAGGAAGTGTGGTCTTGCTGGAGGAGGTGTGTCACTGGGGGGCAATCTTTGGGGTTTTAATGCTCACACGAGGCCCAGTCTCTCTCTCTTCCTGCTGCCTGTGGATCCAGATGTAGAACTCTCAGCATCTTTCTCCCAGCATCATATCTGCCTGTGTGCCACCATGCTGGTAGTGGACTAAGCCTCTGAAACATAAGCAAGCCCCAGTTAAATACTTTTCCTTTATAAGGGTTGCTGGAGTCATGGCGTCTCTTCACAGCAACAGAACACCAACTAAGACAGTGGAGGCTCTGGACTCAGAGGGGATCAGGGACAGGGTAATAATGAAGTATGATCCAAATGGAGCCCTGAGCTGGAATGGCAGCGTGGGAATGGAGGAGAGGTGCAATGGGCCCAAAGCCCTGTCAGGATGTGGAGAAAGGGAGAATTCTTTGGAATCTAGGCAAGGCTACTTCCTTTCCCATCTGCTCCTCCTTGAGGCCCCCACGTGGGTTGTTATAGAATATTATTTTAACTGGACAAAGATGTGTCACATTTGTTTATGCTGCAGAATGCTACTTTATGTAAAGGTGTGTTACTTTTGTTTATGCTGCATTTGTTTAACGATGTCAGGATGTATGTTTAATTATGTAAAGATGTGTTGCATCTGTTTCATCCTGCCAGCCTACGGCACCTGATTGGTCTAATAAAAAGCTGAACAGCCAATAGTGAGGCAGGAGAGGGATAGGTGGGGCTGGCAGGAAGAGAATAAATAGGAGGTAAACTCTAGCTGGAGAGGAAGAGAAGAACAAGAGAAAAAAGAGAGAGAAGAGAAGAAGCCAGGTAGCCATCAGCCAGATAGACATAGAGAAAGCAAGAAAATAAGAAAAGGTAAGAAGCCCCAAGGCAAAAGGTAGATAAAGAAGAATAGGTTAATTTAAGTTAAAAGAACTAGCCAGAAACAAGCCTGAGCTAGGACGAGCATTCACAACTAACAATAAGTCTCTTTGTCATGATTTGGGAGCTGGTTGGTGGCCCAAAAGAAAAAGCCTGGTCCAGTGGGTGGCTCTGCCTGTCCAGAGCCTCCCAGCTCCACAGACCAAGTAGAGAACAGGTGGGTGGCCACAGCGCCCCCTGCAGGCAGCCTTCTGTCTCACTCTTGGTCCCAGCTCTGGGTGGACTCTTACTGGTTCGCACACTTGTCCATCTTTTGCCGGCCTGGAGGTCTTCCCCGAACCCATCCTGCCGGCTGGACTCAAACCTCCTGCAATTGAGGGACACCCTCATGAGCAGCTGCCCTCTCAGAAACAGATGACTGGCCCCACACCTTCCTCCCTTCCTGTCTCCCGGCTCAGACTCTGCCTTCTGATGTCAGCCTGTACCGCTCATTAGGGTGGTGGCCTTGGCTTTCAATGCATCGAACTTTAGCCTTTCCCAGTCCGGACTTTGTGCTTGGACTGGTTTCTCCCCACAAAGCACTCTGCAAAGGCAGCTACCTCCTTCCCTTGGGAAGATGTCCTCATTCCCATGCAGATGTTCCAAGTGTCACGGCAGGCACCGCATCTGTCTTGTGTAGCTCTAGTACCCAACCCGGTGTCTGGTAAGGAAGTGCCTCTTGACAAACACTCATTGAGAGGCTGGGTGACAAGAAGCTCAAGGGCCAGCTTTGAGGTGAGGAAATGTAAGGCAGAATCTTGTCTCACTGGGAACAGCATTTAACTGTTCCAGGCCTCACTTGTTGAGTGTGTGAAATGGGACAATGCTGCCTGCCTCCATGGGACTTCATGAGGACCAACACAATAATGACATCAATGCCAACCTCATGTGGGTGGTGCCGATTGCTAGTTCTTTGGCCTCTTACTGTTGACAACACTGCCATTCAGTCCTTCCCACCACCGACTTCCAGCACGTCTCTCCCTCTTCCACAGAACCTCTGAGGTCCTAGGGTGCTTTGAGCAGCTGTTTTTCATTTTTGTTTTTGTTTTTGTTTTTCTCAGATCCTCTAGGTATATGCTCATGTCCTCCATAGCTCATGGGAGCTTCAAAGTCAAGGCAGAACGTTACCTGCCCTGCCCCTGCCTTGTGTCTGTTGACTGACTGTGGCTAGGCTGAAAAAGGCCTGCTCCTCTTTTGTAGGGCTTATTTTACTGGGTGCCAAACTCCCTTCCCCATGCTGGTTTGCAGCAGGAGTCAGCCTCAAAAGGCCAGCATGCAGAAGGGATACCGCTCAATGGCTGATGGGAGACTCTGGTCCTGATGAAGGGCCTTTATCGACCTCTCTCTGCAGAACAGGCTGCATTGCTCACAGGCCTGGGGACGGGAACCCATCTGTCTGGGGCACAGAATGCCAGGAGGCTGGGATTTCTCATCTAAAGGCGACAAGGACTTCACATTGGGAGACATTAGTCTGATGAGTTCCCTGCAAGTGGAGGGACCGTCAGGCATTCGTCACAGCCAGGAGGGAGGCAATGTCAGGCTCTCGGACCAATCCCCCAGGGGTCCATCCTTTCTGGGAACTTCAGAACCTCTCCAGGTCTGAAGACAAGGGTGAAAATCATTCTCGGAATTCAGGACCTCTCTGTCATCCTTGGAAACCTCTCTGCCAGGGTGGGAGCTCTTCATGAGAACTTGGGCAAGTAGCTCAACACTCTGAGCCTCAGTTTCTCTGTTTGTAAAATGGTGCAAGAAAGAGACCTCCCTACTGGAGACTACAGAGCCAAATTGAGATCCCATGCCAGCTGCCTCTCTCCAGGCCTAGTAGCAGTAGACACTGGACAAAAGTGCCCTTGAGTGCAGAGGCTTGAGCACAAGCTTCTAGTGTTCCTCAGGCTGTCCCCCTCTTTTTTTTTGTCTCTCAGGGGCCTGGGGCCTGACAAGTAGGTTCTTCTGGGTGACTGTGAGCTAGAGGATCACCAGTGCCTACACCATGCCTGGCTTTTTAAAGCTGTCTTCTTGGGATTAACCTCCGGTCCTCACTCTCGTGCTTGCAACAAGCTGCCTCCCAGTCCAGAACACTGGCCACACACACTTCTCTGTGGGGGCGGGGCGGGGGTATGGAAGAGAAGGACTGTGTGGCCCTTGACCTGTAACAAATGTCCTCCCCTTTCGGTCTCCGTACTGAAGCGCTAACAGATATGCTGTAAAGACGGCAAGAAGATGGGGTCAAATTAGGGTGTCGCCTCACGCCTTCACTTAAGATCCTTTACCCTTGGGGTAAAGCCCCAAATTCTCTCCTTGGGTCAGCTGAGTAGGTACCACCACTCCTCTGTAGCCTCTTCCAGCCCCCACCCACTTCTCTGCTGTAGCCTGCCTAGTCTTCCAAATCCCTCCATGCCACAGTCTTTCATGACACAACCTTCCCACCTCATCATGCTGGCCCTTGTCTTCCAGCTCTGAGCTCAAGCTCACGAGCAGACAGTTTTCTCTCTTGTGTTTAGGGTTTTGATGGTCCAGTAGGACCTGTGGACCTGCCCCTTCACTTCCTGTTACCCAAAGGGTCCATTTGGATAGGATGGCTGTGGGAGGAGAGTCCCTTGGGGCACCCCACCTGTGTTGGGATGATGAGGCTGTCCAGTCCCATGAAGAATTCATGGACTCATACTGTAGTCCTGTGTAGACCAGAGAGAACTGGGGGCAGCTGATGCTATGCTAGCATCTGGGGTTAGCTTCCTACCTAGGGTCAGCCATCTAGTATGATTTGAGGTCATTGGGCACTATTGGAACCAGTTTTGGAAACTTTAGCCCCTTCCCTGGTAGCCACAGCCATTTTTCATGGTCCTCTATCCCTTGCTGGTCTAGCCTGGGCAAAGTGTGTCACCTTGCTGATAGCCACTACCTTCTCCCATAGGATACTTTCCTGTCCCCAGCTGAGGTGACAGTGCAGAAGCCCTGGACTTGCCCCACTACCTCATTTCCTCAGTCTGTGAGAGGTCTCTGCCTTTGGTATCTATCTGCTCATGGCCCAGAGTCAGGGTGACTGCAGAAGCAAGCATGGTGGGGGCAGGGCCTGCTGGAGCCAGACATGTTTTACAGCTCTGCCCAGACTGTTAATGGCCTCTGTGACATTGCTGCTCCAGCACCAGCCGCAGAGCGGTCATCCATCAGGGGGTGCCTCCTCAACAGCCCCCCTCTCCTCTCAGGTCATCTGTCCTGAGAGGGAATGCCGCCAGGAGACTTGTCTTTCTCCTGGCCAGGAACTAGAGAGTGGCTAGCATTGCCCACTCCAGCCAGGCTCAGCAAGGACATGGAGACCCTAGCCAGGAAATGGCCAGGTGTGCATGCATGTGCACACATGTATGTAGGTGTTTGTTCATTCACGCCTGTGTACCCAAATGTCTATCTTTGGATATGTGTGTCCATGAGAACATGTTTGTGTGTGTCATGTACAAGTCTGTGAATATCAGTATGTGAGTTCATTTACCTTGCACAAGTGTTTGTTTAAATGTGCTCTATGATTGTGTGCCTGTAGACATATCCATGTGATTCTGTGGCCCTAACATGTTCTTCAGTAAATCTGTGTGTGTACCTGGTTGTGTGCCTCCTGTAAGCATCTCTTTAAGTCCATACACTGAATGTGTGTCTCTTCATTTAACCAGAACTAACTGCACCTCCTCGGTGCTGGCCTTGTCCTTGCTGGGATCATAGCACTGAATACTCTCTGCTTATGTTCATCAGGGCAACAGACATGAAAACCTAAGTTGGAAGCTGGGCATATAGTTCGGTTGGTAAGCACTGAGGCCATGTGTGGTCCCCAGAACCCACATTAGAAAAGCCAGGCATGGTGGTAGCAGGTGTTGTAATCCCAGGACCGAGAGGAAGTACATGTGGGTCCTGGTAAACAACCCTAGCCTACTTTGGCCCACTTCAGGCAAGTGAGACACCATGTCTCAAAAAACATGGCTACCATCTGAAAAATGACACCAGAGGTTGCCCTCTGGCCTCCACATATGTAGAACTATGTAGACCTGCATATATATATATATACCATCATGCAACAAATAAAGCTGGGTCAGGAGAAAGACTTTGGGTGGGAATGGGGTACTAGTTTAGCAGAGTGCTCAGAGAGGGCTTCTCAGTGCAGACACTGAGCAGAAGTGTACACACACACACACACACACACACACACACACACACACACACTCCTGGGAACCTGGGAGAGGAGCTTGGGGGAAGGACACAGACTGAACAGGATGTGGGGCAGGAAGCTGGGGTGGGAGGCCGGCAGGGCCAAATCTCTGGAAGTCACTTAGTTGGGACTGACTTTAGAAGCCAAGAGCTTCCAGTAAGAGAATGGCACATCCCAATTGGAGTAACTCACAGTTGTGTGAGAATAGACCAAGGGCATGGAAGCCAGGCCCAGTAAGGGAAATGTGGGTGAACAGTGATGGCCGTGAGATCAAGGTGCCGGCCATGCAGGGGTGACCAGTGGTGGGACATGTTACCCATTTTACACAGCTTATGTTAAAATGTACCTTTTTTTAGGGGGGGGCACACATGACATGCATGTGTGTGGAGGTCAAAGGATAACTTTTGGGAGTTAGTTCTCACCTTCCACTTTGCTGAGGCTACCTCTTGTTTCTGATGCTGCCGGTGTGTGTCAGGCGAGCTGACCTAGCAAGTGCTTGTGGGCCCCGTGGCTGTCTCCCACATTGCTGCAGGAGTGCTGGAATCACAGATGTTCACCATTGCATTTGGCTCCTGTTTTTCACACATGTTCTGAGGATGGAAATCATATTATCACAAGTATGCTTCAAATACTTTTATCCACCAAGCTATCTCCCCAGCCCTGGAACCTTTAATTTTTAAAAGAAATTTCTATAGAAAATGTTTAAGTTAATATAATCTTTCAGCACTCACTAGGATCTCACAAGAGCAGTTTTCTCTTTTCTCCTCCCCATTTGAGTTAATTACTGACATCACAAGGTTCTGTCATGAGATATCTCAGCCTCTATTCCAGGAGCAAAGATGTTGTACACAGTCACAACATCACGGCCACACCCAGAAAGTGACTGGACTTAGCAACTTCTAATATAAAGCCTGGGTTCACATTCCGCCAGTATCCCAATTCTGTCTCTCTGAGATGTAAAGGTATTGTACAAGGCTATTGTGTACACACACACACACACACACACACACACACACACACACACGTGCGCGTGCACATATGTACTCATGTTAAGTTAGGTCAAGAAAAAGATGGTAGGAATGGGATGTTATTTTAATAAGCATATTATCAGCCTTCTCTAAAGTAACAGCAGATAGGATGAATACTCCTATTAAAAGGGGATTTATCAGATTGGCTTTCAGGATGGATCTGGGTATCCCAACAGTGTCTGTCTCACACTGGAGAGGCCAAGAATCCAGTAGTTGCTTCTTCCTTAAGTCTCGATGTCTCGGCAGTCCTGATCTAGTGCTGAAGGCCCGGAGGATTCCCAGAGCTGTGGTCCTCAGTCTGTTTTGGAATCCTGAAGAAGCCAAATCAACACCACAGATGGGCTTGCCAGGAAGAGTGAGGGCAAGCAGCAGGCAAAGGCAGTTTCCCTCTTCCATGTCCTTGTTTCTGGGCTGCCACCCAGATTTAGGGTGGGCCTTCCTGCTTTGAATAATCTGATGAAGAAAATTCCTCATGGGAGTGCCCAGTGGCTTGGGGTTTTGTTGATTCCAGATGCAGTGAAGCTGACAACCAAAATTAGCCATCACAAACATGGAGGACCTGCCAAAAGTAATAGCTTGAAGGATTTGGCCAAATTCTAAACAGTTTGAACATTAGAAAGAATGGCCATCATGGGTTATAACACACAGAATAAAAAAGTAATCCATAAATCTTCATCAATATTCCCAGAGAGCACAGAGAAAAGTTCTTCACAGATAAATGCACAGTACTAATAGAAGAAATGATAAAATTATGAAAATTACCATTTTGCAGTCATCAAAGCAGTATTTGATTTGTAAGGCTCCCTCATGGATGCTAACATCTTTGAGTGAAATCTTAAGGAACGCAATATGGCCACAGGATTTTCAAATATACTCAGCAAGGATATTTTCCTATTTCAAGTAGGGCATCTTCTTTCCCAGGGCAGAATCTAGCAGCTGCCCATTAGCTAAGGGACTGAGATGTCATTGTTGCTGACAGTGGACCACACGGCGTAGTTTGAACATGGAGCCTGCAGGGTTGCCCTTGAATTGAACCAGGCATTGAAGAGCTCAGAAGATATCGACTGGCTTCCACATCTGGGACTTGATCAATTTGATAAGAGGTGGTGGTGTTTATTGAGATGGGGAGATGGGAAGAAAAGCAAGTTCCTTGTGCTGGCAGGCTATGTTCTAGGTGCCATACAGGTAGAGTTGTTGAAGATGCAGCTTGCTTTATGAACTTTGAGTGGTGACTTGTAACTGTGGTTAGAGATGGAGAGGGGGATTCAGGAGTCTTTCGTGCTGCGTGACTGGGGTGAGCACCGTTATCCCGTGATGTTGTTTAGGGAGAGAGTGCATATGGCAATGTTCCAAGGCTCAGGCTGTGCCTGGTGCTCAGTATGAGTAGGAGCCTGAGAAGAGGATCTGGAAACAATGGAGGCACTAAGAGAAGACCCCAAAGCTAGTCAAAGAAGCCACTCAGAGCAGCGGAGTGGCTAGCTAGGATGAAAGCCGAGGAAGGGCAGGTCTGATGAGATGGAGAGAGGCCAGCTTCCCCTCCTCTGGGCAGGGGAAGCTCCAGGGGTTGGGGTGTTTGCACACTGACGGCTGTGACCCAGGAGAGGGGGAAAGTGGCCAGAGATGGGCACCAAGGGAGAGTTGCCAGAGCCGTAGTCTCTAGCAGGTCATGCAGATGCAAGCCAGGCTGCCAGGGCAGGACACAGGTGAGATGGAACTTCTTCAGCTACTTTGGCAGGAGGGAGTCAAACATGAGCACAGCTCTGCCTGTGTGCATGTATATCTGGAGTTCACTGAACAAAAGACAGGCTGTTCTGTGACTGTATATGTCACAGAGTGAGTAGCATATACATAGTGGATATGCAGGCAGGATAACATTATTGGTGTGAGATTTCATTTCACAGCATACAATCAAAATATATGGATTTTTAATCTCTGGGATTGCCCATTTAGTAATTTCATAGTTTGAGCTTCAGTTGACTGTAAACTACTGAAACAGTGTAAAACAAACCCACAGTCCAGGAGATAGGGACTGCATTGTGTGTGGGGATTTGAAAATATGACACCATGTTTTAATGGATGCCAGCTAGCTTTCACTCTGTCCTATAGATATCAGGTAGCTTTGGGCATTTTAGAAAGATCACTGGGGAGAGTGGAGGTTGCCAGTTAGGATGCCAGTTTGTAGGCCATCATGCCAGTCACCCACTCTGTACTAACATGGCTTCTAGCTCTCCAGGGCACCTGATAACCAAAGGGTCAAGTTTATCATCAGTCATTGCAAGTTGCCACCCACCCACCACCACCACCACCACCACCGACTGGGTAAGAAATCAGAAAAGCTAATTTTCTCAAAGCTCTGGGGGTGGGTGTGTGGGTGGGGTAAGGTCGACAAGCCACTGATTCTGTTTCTAGGGAGGGCCTCCCTGGTCTGTAGACAACTGCCTTCTGGTTGTGTCCCCAGGGCACATGGAGGATTCTAAGTGCCCCTTCTTAGACAAGCCCTAAATCACTAACCCTGCAGCTGGAGAGATGGCTCAGCTGTTAAGCTTGTGTTGCTCTTACAGAGGAATCAGACTTGGTTCCTAGCACCCACACGGTGGCCCAAACGTCTGTAACTCCAGTTCTAGAGAATCTGAAGCCCTCTTCTGGAACCCGGGGCACTGCATAAATGTGCACCAGCATGACACCCAGCTGTTGTAGAACATGATTTTAAGGTATGTTACTTTTGTTTATGTTGCATTTGTTTAACTCTGTGAAGCTGTGTTACTGTGCCTGTCTAAAACACCTGATGGTCTAATAAAGAACTGAACGGCCAATAGCAAGGCAGGAGAAAGGATGGGCAGGGCTGGCAGGCAGAGAGAATATATAGAAGGAGAAACCTAGGAGGAAAGGAAAAAGAAGTAGCCAGAGAAGGAGGAGGACATCAGGAGCCATCCAGCCACACAGCAAGCCACAGAGTAAGAGTAAGATTTATAGAAGTAAGAGAATGGGAAAGCCCAGAGGCAAAAGATAGATGGGATAATTTAAGTTAAGGAAAACTGGCTAGAAACAAGTCAAGCTAAGGTGGTGCCTTTATAATTAAGAATAAGCCTCTGTGATTTATTTGGGAGCTGGGTGGCAGGCCCCCCAAAAGCGCAAAACCAAACAACAATACACACCCATAAACATAACATTAAAATAAATAAATCTTTTTAGAAACTAAAAACTTAAAAGACACTAATCCCATTAGGAAGTCCCATCCTCATGATCTCACCTAACTCTAAAGGCTGCCTTCCAAATACATTGGGGGTTAGGGCTTCAGTATATGAATAGGGTCACAATTATGCCTATGACCGTCTCTCTGGTGAATAGGGAGGCTTCAAGCATTTGGATGTCTGGAAGCCCTTTACACTGTGCCCTTCCAGGCTGTGCGCTGAAGCCTTGTATTCAGCAGCTGAAGTGGAATTTCCTTTGTGGATACATTGTACTGAGAGATGGCTCCTCATAAACTGAGTGGAGGCACCTGGGTCTGTGATTCACAGCAGGAGAGATGGGACAGAGGAGGGGACAGGTCAGACACTGTTGCACAGAAGTCTCCAAGGGCACCACCTTGATGTGCATGTCTGTCTGCTTTCATTTGGATTTCTTTTTTTTAACTCTCCATTAGGAGTCAACATACAAAAGATACATACTTACTACATACAACTGGATTAGACTGGGGACGAGCATATGCCCAGGAAAACATCACCACCATAAAGACCATAGCCATAGCTACCACCAAGAGCTGGGGATGCAGGTCAGAGGTGGAGCACTGACGGGCACCAGGCCTGAGTCTGAGCCCAGGCCTGTAAGAGAGGTGTCCTCCAAATTATTCCCTTCTCCAT
Source organism: Onychomys torridus (assembly GCF_903995425.1). Lineage (NCBI taxonomy): Eukaryota > Metazoa > Chordata > Mammalia > Rodentia > Cricetidae > Onychomys > Onychomys torridus. The sequence goes on along the minus strand of NC_050446.1, from coordinate 4,995,530 downwards.
TTTCATTTTAAGCAAGAAAGTAGCTTTTTTGGATTAAAGAAAAATATTGCATGGGAGCTGGAGAGATGAGATGACTCAGTGGTTCAGAGCTCTTGCTGCTCTTACAGAACAACCCAGGGCCTGGATTGTTCATGGAGACTCACAACCATCTGTAGCTCCAGTTCCTGAGAATCCGATGGTTTCTTCTGGCTTCTGCAGGTACCAGGCACACATGTGGTACATATAGAGACACATGGGCAAACAATCATAAATGTAAAATAAAAATAACCTAATAAAGATGTGTGTATATATTCTGTAGTGGTTTGAATGAGTAATGTCCCCCATAGGCTCTGGTGTTTGAATGTTTGGTCCCCAGTTGGTGGTGCTGTTTGGACTGGGGATGTTGCAGACCTTTAGGAGGTGCAGCCTTGCTGGAGGAAGCACATCACTGGAGTTGGGCTTTGAGTGTTTATAGTCCCATGCTACTTCTAGCTCAAGCTTTGCTTCCTGCTTGTGGGTGGAGATGTGATGCTTCAGCATGCTACCTCAGCCACCTGGTGCTGTGCCTCCCCATCCATGACGGCTCTCCCTCCAGAGCTGTGGTGCCAAACGAAGTCTTTGTTCTGCAAGGTGCTCTGGTCATGATGTTTTATCACAGCAGCAGAAAGTAATGGATACACACACACACACACACACACACACACACACACACACACACGATACACACATGCAAATATATGTATATGTATTATGTAATATATTACCAATGTGCCTATTTGCATATATAATGTAGTTAATCTCAGGATTCATTTATTAGAATAGAGTGACAGAAATAGGAGCAGTACCACAATGTTTACTTTCTATATTTTTGTAGTTAACAATATTTCTTCATGATAAAAATGGTGGTTGTGGGGCTGGAGAGATGGCTCAGTGGTTAGAGCACCAGCTGCTCTTCCAGAGGACCTGGACTCAGTTCCCAGCACCCACATGGCAGCCCTTTAGTAACTCCAGTTCCAGGGGATCTGAGGCCCTCGTTGGCCTGCTTGGGTACCAGGTACACATGTGGTACACAAACATACATGCAAGCAAAGCATTCATACATATAAAACAATAATAAAAAAAATAGTGTTTGTTCTATCTATGTGATTTATTCTCAAAACCAATGTCAATAACCTGGTGTGTGTCCTTCCTCACACTTCACACACCTGTATATCATGCACACACAGGCCTTGCTGATCATTATTGAACAAAATGAATTATATTACACCCCTGGATGGATTTTCTCAATTAGCAATACATGGTAGAAACCTTTCCAAGAAAACTTATTGTGTTTTTCCCTCCTTTTAAGTCTTATTTTTTCTGTGATGTTAACCTGCCATGATTTAAACATTCTCCTATAGATGAATTCTCTTTAGCACTTTAGCCACAGTAAAAACTGCCATATTAAACATCTTCATCTATGCCCACATCTGAGAGCTTTTGTTTATTTCTTTGGGAGATTCTTATGAGCTGGGCTATTGGTTGAAGGACTATATATACACGTGTGTGTGTGTGTGTGTGTGTGTGTGTGTGTGTGTGTGTGTGTGTGTGTGTGTGAAATAGGTTTTTCCATATTGCTTTCCAAACCCAGGCAGAATTAACTCCACCGTCATCAGTTATCCGTAAAAATCTACTTTTTCTTCCATTCTCTCCAGGAGAAGGTGTGAATGTTCTTGAATCTTTGCCAATAGTATGGGTGAGAAGCGCGTTGTTATTTTAATTTGCATTTCCCTGAGTGGAGAAGCCCCAGCCATATGTTTATTGGCCATTGGGGTTTACTCTTCTCTGAGCCTATTCATGTCCTGGGAACAGTTTTCTGTCCGATGCTTTGTCTTTTTCTTAACAATTTGCAGGAGCTGAAAATTAACCCTCTGTCTGTCTCAGGCACCGTGAACACATTTGCCTCCAATTTAATGTGTGTCTTTTAATGCTGTTTATGGAAATCTACAAGTGTTTAATTTTATCTAGTGATGGGGCTGGTGAGATGGCCGATGGGTAAAGGAGCTTGCTAGCAAGCCTGATGGCCTGAGTTAGGTCCCCAGGAGACAATCAACCTCCAAAATTCTCTCACCTCCATATATACAGAGTGACCCATGAATGGATGAATTTTTAAATTAAGCTTTATGTAGTACATTCCCTTCCAATAACAACATAGTATGTGACAAAAGGCTGTTGTTCTAGATTATGATAATAAAACCTGAACAACATGTATAAAAGGCTCTGTGACCATGACCCAAAGCAGGCAGTAATCAGAGACTAGCCCTTGTAAGGTGTGAAATTCACGGTGTGAGGCTCTTATCTGCACACGTTTGTGTTTCGGGCAGGCGTCATGAGCTAAACTGGATGGGAATCAGGGCTGTGACTCCTCCAGGGCAAGATGGGAATCTTCCATTGAAGCTGGAGAGTTAGGGGTGTGGAAACCCCAGGAAGGGAGAATCCATGCACAGTGATGCCAGAATATGATTAGAAACTCTACCCAAGCCTCAGGCTGTTTTTGAACTATGCATCCACTTAAGAAACTTCTAGTATCCTAACAAGGACAAAACTAGATGAACAGAGAGCTTAGCTATTTGTCTACCACAGTTGAAGTTCAGCCAAATGAAATTTAAAAAAAAACCATTTTAGCCAATATAATATTATTTTTAAATCACGTATTTTATACTAAAATGAAACATATGCTTCAGAAGAACATAAAAAAACACAGAGTTCCTAAAGCTAACTTCCAATAATGTCCTGGTCATGCTCCAAAATTATTGACTTATGACAATATGAGACAATATAATCCATATTCAATAGGAAAGGTCATCAGTAGAGGCCACCTTCAAGATGACCCACATCTTAGAACTAAGAGAAAAATATTTTAAGGCTGTTATTATAACTCTGTTCAAGGACATGGAGGGAAGTATGCTAGCAATGAATGATTAGAAAGAAAACATAAGCAAATAAACACATACAAAATGTCATAGTTGGCTTCATTGTCAACACATTACAGACCTCAAGTCACCTGGAAATGGGAACCTCAACTGAGAAATGAACTGCCCAGAGCAGACCAGTCTGTGGCCATGTCTATGAGGCATTTTATTAATTGTTAGTTTGCTGTGGAATGTTACTTTAACCGTGTAAAGGTGTGTTGCATTTGTTTATGCTGCATTTGTTTAACTATGTAAAGATGTGTTGTTATTTTACCTTGCCTGCCTAAGGTACCTGATTGGTCTAATAAAGAGCTGAATGTCCAATAGCTAGGCAGTAGAGGGATAGGCAGGGCTGGTGGGCAGGGAGAATAAGTAGGAAGAGAAACCCAGGCTTGAGAGAGAATGAGGGAGAAAGAAAGGGAGACACAAGGGGCCAGCCAGGCAGACTCGGAGGAAGCAGGAAAATAAGATGTACAGAAAGAAAGGTAAAAAGCCCCGAGGAAAACACATAGATGAAGTTAAACAGATTACGTTATAAGAGCTAGTGGGACAAGCATAAGCTAAGGCCAAGCATTCACAATTAATAATAAGTCTTTGTGTCATGATTTGGGGGCTGGCAGTCTAAGAAAGTTGGCTACATTAGTTCATATAGGAAGGCTCAGTCTGCTGTAGGTGGTGCCATGCACAGACAGGTAGGCCTGGGCTGCATAAAAAGGTAGCTGAGCAAGTCAGAGGGCGCAAGCCAGTAAGTAGCAATCCTCCATGGTCTCTGCTTCAGCTCCTGCCTCAAATTCCTGCCTCGAGTCATTCTTATTCAAGTTTAAATGTGTGCTATGAGGTAAGGATCCAATCCTATTTTCTTACAAAAACATAGCTGCCTTTTTCATTTTTTATCAATTTTTTTACAGCTTCATACGTGCATATCATGTATTTGATGATGCTTTCCCCACATTCTTTTATTTCTCCTCCATTCCTGTCACCACCCCCGCCTTCCCCAGCTTCATCACTTTGATTTTGTTTTGTGACCCACTTGGCTTAGACAGGGCCACTTCCATGAGCACTGCATGGGAGTTATCTGTTGGAACCTGTGGGGTCCTCAGTGGGTAAGCAACTGAAAGCAGTGATTTCCCTCTCTCTGAATCTTTCCCTGGTCAGCAGCTCAGCAGTGAGGGGCAGGGCATCGTGAGCGCCTCCTCCATCCATGCTTGCCCACCAATAGGCAGACCTCCAGGCATCCACAGCTGCTGGGTGTCCCCAGAGCCTGGCGTTTCAGCCCTTCCCCGATCATTTGACTTTCATGTTCTTTCCTCTCTGTCTTCCGAAATGTTCCTTGTGTCTTGGAGGGGACGGTAAAAATCGTTTTGTTGTGGGGCAGGTACTCATCTGCCATTTATTCTCAGAGACAGCAGCTTTTTGCTAGTGCAATTTGTTCATTTATTTTCTTGCGAAGTAGAAATACTGTGTATTGAATTGTGGTGTGTGTGTGTGTGTGTGTATGTGTGTGTGTGTGTGTGTGTGTACACATGGAGACTAGAGAATGACTTCAAGTGTCATTCTTCAGGAGCCATCTACCTGGGATTTTTTTGTCCTGGAACTAAGCAGGGTAGGCTTGCACAGCCTGGGTACCCACCTGTCTCTGCCTCCCTTGGAGCTAAGATGTCAAGCTGGCGCTACCGCACCTGACTCTTCTGCGAGGCTTCCAGGGCTTGAACTGGCTGCACAGGGAATGCTCTCCCGACTGTGTGGTCTCCCCAGCTCAGTCTCCCGACTGTGTGGTCTCCCCAGCTGAGAACTGACATGCTTATATCAAGGCTCCATCCAGATATATAGTATATATTTCCAATTTTTTCACATTATGTATTTAAAAGCCTGAATACATTTTCACAATTCAATGAGAATCAAGGTGAAGTTGAGAATATTTTGTGCATTTTTGTATCCAGCATTTGTTGGAATAATTTAGCACAATTCTTCTCTCAGCCAAAGCAACCTGTGTCTTATGCTCGATGAAAGTCTTGTGCTAGTTCATTTCATTGTCAATATGCTTTGTCTGTTGAAACATCTTACTTCAAAAAAGTGAAAGCCGGTATGGTGGCGCATGCCTATAATCCAGCACTGGGGAGTACAGGTAGGTGGGTTTCTGTAAGTTTGAGGTCAGTTTGGGATACTTTTTTTTAAGGTCAAAAAGGCTAATTTATACCCATCTAAAGTTTTCCAGACAATCCATAAACCTATAAAGAATAAAGTAAACAATGCCTGGAACTCTCCACCACTTTTTGAATATTTAATACCATAGTATTTTCCCATTTTCTGTACACAACCATGTACTCATATCTGCATACATGCATACTTAGCACACATAAATTTATGTGCACTTGTATCATCTAATGTACATATCTCAGATGTTTATAAGTATCTTACACACCCAGATGGGTTGACACTAATAAGAATGGGCTTTTAACTACATCATGAGCATCTCTTTTCTTAATACACATTACCATTTTTAGAAAAAATGTGTATATTCCTTCATAGGGGTGCAAAGAACTTACTTAACAAATCCATTTTTTGTTTGTTTGTTTTGAGACAGGGTATCTCTATGTAGCCCTGGCTGTCCTGGAGCTTGCTATGTAGAACAGGCTGGCCTTGATTTTGATGTGATTGACTCTGCTTTATAAGTGCCAGGACTGTAGGCATGTGCCACCACAGCCAGCCTACGTTCCTTGTTAAATGTGCATACACATCTCTCTGTTCCCCATCGATTACTTACTCTCTTTCTATAATCTTCTTGGAACACAAATTCTTGATTTAAATGTTTCATAGTCTATACTTAGCCTGGTGTGATCTGTTTTTAAGACACGTTGGCATGGTCCTTGGCTCTATGATGACCTCCTTCCTGTCTCTCTAATGCTTTTTCTTTTGTTGTTCACTTGCTGATCAGCTGGGACTGATGTGATGTGAGTTAGGAATCAAGACACTCTTGTTTCCCGTGGACATCCAGTTGACCCAGCACCAGTTTCAGGGATCTGAGTTCGGTTCCCAGCACCATGTCAGGTGGCTCACAACCACATACGACTCCAGATTCAGGGGATCTGACACCCTTTAATTGTCTCCACAGGTGTCCCCTTTACACATAGTACACACACACACACACACACACACACACACACACACACACACATAGATGCAGACAGACAACAGAGACACAGACACACAGAAACCCTCAGACAGACACATATACACACACAGACACAGATGCACACAGACATACACAGATAGATGACAGACACACAGACACAGACACACAGATACATTCACATAGATACATACAGAGACCCTCAGACACGTACACACACAGACACAGATGCACACAGACATACACAGAATAGATGGCAGACATACAGAGATGACAGATAGACAGACAGATCCAGAGACACAGACACACACATACACACACACACAGATAGATACACACAGAGAGACACACGTGCATATGCACAGCACACACACACTTTTTCATTGTGCTGCTCTTGTTACAGGTGAGAACATGCATGAACTAGGGAGGTAGAACGCTTGACTGGCATGTACACAACCTGGGTTCAGTCCCCACAGCACAAAGACAAGACAAAATGGAACTTCCCCAAAAGCATCAACACAACATGGCCAGTGGAACAGTTCCACACACTAAGTCAGGTGTGGTGACACACAGTCTCAATTCAGCAGCAGCAGGCAGACCCCCTCGGGCTCCCGGCCAAGCAGCTGAGCCTTATCAGAGAGCTCTAGGTAATGGGATTAATCCACAGAGTCTATTTAATGAGTAAAAAATGTATTTGGGGGTTAACTCACAACCACAAGAGATTTATCGTAAGTTCCAGGAAAGTTGAGTTGTGTCCCACGCTGATCTTCCTGGTTCAAGATCTCAGCATCCAAAACCATGAGGTAACCAAGAGAGATCATGTACATGCATCCAGGTCTTAAGGGTCCCCTAGTGGCCACACCCAAGGGTCATATACCTCAAGGTCATAAACAGGTTTAACAGTTACCTGCTACCTCACTAGGGGTTGTGCTTCAGGGCATGGCTCAAACAACCACCCACTACATCTCCCCCTTTTGTCTAAATAAGAAAGTTCTAACCTAACACAAAACTATATACAATAGGAATGATTATTAAATATTGTCCAGGAGGAATAACGGGTCATGACCTAAGCAGAATGGAATTACAACCAACAAGAACATCAAACGAGACACATACTAACATCCAGAGATGTCTAAAATGTAGGAAAGTGGTATGTTAGAGAGATTATTCCAAAAGCTGTCCTATCCTGAAGAATCTGAATCTAGTACTTAGTGTATTTTTTACTGTGGAAAACTTGAACATTTTAAATATCAAAATGGAAAGTTTGTATTTATTCTGGATAGAGAAAGGATCCTCTGAAAGCAAGGACAGGCATGGAAAGAAATTGAATCTTGACAACAATGGTCCCTTTTTATTGGTTATCTTCTGTCCAACACTAGGCAGCTCTTCTGATATGAGACAGCATCTCTTAACTTTTTCTTTTAGCAACATGCTTGGGTTTAGAGAAGGAGAGAGCCACATTCCAACTCCAAATCCAGCTTGATTTATAATTGAATTGGAACCATAATTTTTTTTTTTTTTAGAGTTAAAGAGATATAGATGTTAGGTAGTGAGATATTACCCTGTGTATAATATTGGTACCAATAGGTTCTTTCCTTTTGCTGTAGATGTCTAGATGTCCAAGGACTTATGATTTCTGGAAGATGGGCATTTCTATTATACTGAAAAGATAAAAACAGAACTGTGCCCCAACCCTTGTTTGTTGAGTTTTCCTTACAACTTGTAGAGATGTCACATCAATGGATGAGCTGTCACTTCTTCTCATCTACTGGCTAGCTCAGTCGGTAGAGCATGAGACTCTTAATCTCAGGGTCGTGGGTTCGTGCCCCACGTTGGGCGCCAGATATTGGTGAAATTATTAAGGCCACTCCACGTAGTTAAAAGGGAGGTTTATTTTGTGGGGTAACTTACAAATGAAGGGATAGGTTGCAGGGTCTGGCAAAGGTATAGCACAGTCCGGCGGTGTTCTCTGGAGAACTCTGCTCGGTCTACCTCCAGCGTCCAGAGCCCCGAACCAAGAGAGCGACCTCCTCCTGATCCTCGGTCTTCGGCTCCCTCCTCTGCCCCGCCTTGTGGGCGTGATCATTACTGAAGCCTCAATGGGGGTTGGAACTTCCAGGCCAATGCTGGGTTGGCTATCCACTACAGGTTTCTCCTGTTTGGATTGAATTTTTATTAATTTTGTTGGTATTCATAGCCTTTCTTCTGCAGAAACAAAAGAAAAACCCCTTCCCCAACGTAGGACATATCCTGGTTTCCATTCTGGGGTCAACACATCTCTGAAGTAAACTGGTTGGTTTGGCTCAGGAGTTTTTTCTGTTGTCCAATGTCTCCCCATAGCTGTTGTCCTTTTCTCACCAGCATTGAGAAAATCAAGGTTAATAAAGCAGTATGTAATCTATTTCTAGGGGTCATTGTTACCTCTTTCTGTTTATTTAATATATACTTTAAAGTTTAGTTGGATATTTCTATGACTGCTTGACCTGTAGGGTTGTGTGATATACCTGTAACATGCTTTATATTATAATAAGCAAAAGATTGTCTCATTTTACTTGAGACATATGCTGGAGCATTGTCAGTATTAATTTGTTCAGGTATTGCCATGATGGACATAATTTCCAATAGGTGTGTAATCACAGAATCAGAATCAGCCTTTTCAGAACTCATAGGAGCTGCCCATTGAAATCCTGAATAGGTGTCAATGGTATGGTGTCTTCCAAATTCTGTGAAATGAAACACATCCATCTGTCAAATTTCATTTCTTTGTATACCTTTTGGATTACTTCTTTCAGGTAATGGAGTTTGGTTATAGGAGGAACAAATAGGACTTTAAAAAAAGAAAAACAATTTCCTTGACTTGCTGCCAAGTGATGGAGAGAGAAGTCCTTCTTCAAACCCTTGCTATTTACATGGTGTTTCTTATGAAATTCTGAGGCTTCTAGCATATTACCTATTAATAACTGATGAATCTCATTACCTTGTCCAGAGGACCTGGGTTTAATTCCCAGCACCCACTACACCTGGGTGCCAGTGAGAGATCCTCTCAAAACAATGATGTGGATAGCTCCTGAGGAACACACCAGAAGTTGGACTCTGTCCCCTGACCTCCTGCTCTACCACACACATGTAAAAAAAAAAAAAACCTGAACACTGTGAGTGGGTCTGCCCTAGACTCTTCCTCTGTTCTCCTGGGTCGTTTGTCCTTGTCACCAAACTCTCATTATTGTAGCATTAAAAAAAATCTTGCTGTTCAAGTTTTATTCCTCCTCTTCAAACTCTTCCCCTCCATTCTTGGTCATTCTCCTGTTAGACTCCTGTGTTTGCTGTGCGTTTCCAACCCCAGGGCCTTTGCATGTGCCCCCTCTGCTGAGACTGCCTGACTTTCTAGGTTCTTATATTTCACCTCCAGGGTCACTTCCTCAGAGATGCCTCCTGTGACCTGGCTAATTGACCCAGGGAAGCACACCACCCACTTTCCATTTGTAATATTGCTTACCACTAATTTTACATTTACTCCTGTGAATATTTGATCATAACTCATCTACTGGGTTCCACAGGGGAGAGGGCCATGGTGATTTTATTTATTGATATAATAAGGGTTCAGCACAATCAGACATGCCATCAAAGTTTTTGCATACGTGAAGAAAAGAGTCCCTTGTTTATGGTGGTTCATGTGTACCTGTCCATGTGTGCCCTTGCTTGCTTATGTCTGAGCAAAATCTTCAGTGTGCTACTCCGGTGGGAATAGTGACACCACCACCCTCATGGCAGGAGACTGGTGCAGATCCTCCTCTACCTCCCATCCCCCTCTGCTGTCCATACCTGCTGCCCCTCACTTCTCTGAGTGACGAGGAAGATGCA
>NC_050446.1:4908109-4983109 GCF_903995425.1 Onychomys torridus | reverse complement strand
TGAATTTCTTAAGTGAGAATGAAAATACTGGTCTATTGAGAGCAGACCCACACTTCGAAATGTCATTGTGAAATTTCAGAACTCCTGAGTGCCAGCAATAAGGAGAAGAGCCTTGAGACGTCTACAGAGAAAATGCTGCCCGTGAGTGATTGGGAGCCACAGTCTACCGTAGACCCACAAGACAAGGAGCTGGAAGACATGAAGGAATGAGAAAAATTCCTGAGGGAAAGTGGTTGCCAGCCCAGAATTTTGAGTCTGCTCTTATCACTGAGCGAGAATAAGCACATTTTAAGCCATGCAATTTACAAATAGACTTGGAGGGCTGGGGAGTGGCTTGGGCTTAGCAATGTGTACTGCTCTTGCAGACGGCATGTGCCAGGAGGTTGGGAGTTCATGTCACTGGTCACTCCAGCTCCAGGGGATTTGATGCCCTCTCTGGCCTCTGTAGGCATCTGCACAAATACCCCCACACAAACACATACACACAAATATTTAAAATGTAATAGTTGAGTTCTATGTTTTCCTTTGAATATGGTGCTAGAATCAGCCTATAGGTAAGTGAGGGGGAAACCAGGAAGAAAAAATAAAGAATTGGATCCAGAAAATAAGATTCAATGGAAAGGCAAAGGGGAAATCCACAGTAGAAAAAGCAAAGCAATGATTAACTATGAAAAAACAAAAGCTGTGAAGAAAAGAGTACACTCATGCCTGGCGTGGTGGCGCACGCCTGTAACCCCAGCACTCCGGAGGCAGAGCCAGGCGGATCGCTGTGAGTTCAAGGCCAGCCTGGTCTACAGAGCGAGTTCCAGGACAGCCAGGGTTACACAGAGAAATCCTGTCTCAAAAACAAACAAACAAAAGCTCACTCATAGTACACTTCATTGCTCAGCTCTAGCCAATATTTTGATAGTCTTATCTATGTAACTATTGAATATTCAGTTAACAAAAATCGTGAAACAGCTGTTGTTAGGACAAGAGGAGCGAGAAGTGTGGTTAGAGAACTGAATTCTCATCTGCCTCACTAGAAAGATACTTCCTGCTACAATATGGAGCTGGTAGTGTAAACAGTTATTCTGAAATATGAAAGTAAATGGAAGAAGAGACATGAAAAGTTGAAATTGGCTGTATTTGCTAGCTTTCCATCACTATAATGAAATACCTGAGCCAACACATTTACTTAATGCATGGTTCTGATGGTTCAAGCTTAAGCTCAAACAAATCTACTTCCCTTTGGGGCTAGAGGGTTGGATCCTTTGGTGTGTGTGGGTCATTCCACCCACAGCAGGCACGAGGGAGGAGAAAGAAAAGAATCTGTGAGCATTGCCACAACCCCTCTCAAGGGAAAGCCCACAATAACTTAAAGGCCTTCCATGAGGTCCTACCCCATGAAAGCCCACTTACCTTCTTGAGGATCAAGATCTCTGGAGGACACTCATGAGAGCCATTGGGAGGGTGGCAGGGGTGATGCTTTTTGTCATTGACATTGGCCGTTTGACTTCTAAACAACAGGTGCATTCTTTGGTAGAAGTTTAATACTTCAAGCCGGTGGTGTGGCTCAGTGGTAGAACACTTGCCTGACATGCAGGAGGCCCTGGGTTTGAGCTTTAGCACTGGTGATGCGGGGGTGGGGAAGAAAAAATGCCCAGAACTGTGGCTGGTTGTACCTAGGAGCAGAAAGAGCGGTTTTTGTGTGGGCTCCTGTCCACCTCTCCTCTCTGGCTGTGTCTTCAGAAGGGGCGGGGTCAGGCTTACATGTCACCAGGTCTTATGGTCCCCTGCCACTGTCAGTCTGTTTCTTCTCCACCTTTTAATCCTATTTGCTTTAGAGATGATCAGGCGCAGGCCCCTGCCACATCTGCAGGTGAGCGTGACTGTGTTTCTGCTCTAAACTTTTGTGTTGAGGAGAGAAGCTGGACTCAGCGGGAGCAGAGACCTGTGTTTCCTTTCATCTGTAGTTGGACCAAAGCTGACTGAAGGCAATTTCAAATGAGCCGCCACTGCTGCTGTTGTTATTATTATCTCGTTTCTCATAGTCTGTGGACAAACACACAGAACTTGGAGGGCTCTCCAGGTCCAAACCATTGCAGACAGTAAAGCAGAGACCCGGGCTTGGGTTTGTTTATATGTACAATTTGAATTCATTGTTTCCCTCCCTCTCTCCCTCCCTGTCTCCATCCCTCCCTCCCCTCCCTCCATTTGAGGGATTGTTAGGATTATGCTGATGGTAGGATTATTCTTTAACATTTTCTATATTAAAAAATCTAATAAATGGTATCTTTAAAAAAGCAATATATAACAAAAAGCTATTAGAAATACCAAGATGAATCTGGCAAAATCACTGTCTTAATGAGATACCTTAACATTATTACATTGTTTAGTCTTTGTCAAATCAAGTAGGCAAAGAGAAATTAAACCGTGGAAGAGATGAGTAATTTCATTAATAGTGTTGTTTACTAGGTGTTTCATGTGCTGTAGCCCACATAGAAAACACCATTTTAACCTGTTCCATTTAGCACTTAAGACTGTTAATCCTTTTTCTAACTCACACGAGCCATTTTCCTCCCTTTTAAGAGTCAGAAAGTTTAAGCCAGAGGAGGGTAGAGTGGTTCTACCTCAACTCCACCGTGGAGTTTATTCCTGTGCAAAAGATATACCGTCTTATTTGAATGCAATGGAATAAAGCATCATGATTGATGACTTGATAGGGTTTAAAATCACCATGGAACAAATTTCTGGGCCTGTCTGTGAAGACTTACCCAGATTAGGTTGAGACTGCTTGATCAACTCTAATGTAAGATCCATGGGCTGGGATCCTTGACTGAATACCAGGGAGAAAGTGAGCTGAGCACCAGCGTCCATTGCTCTCTGCCTCCTGACGGCAGACACATGTGGCTGGCTGCTTCACACTCCTTCTGACTGCAGACACATGAGGTCAGCTGCTTCACACTCCTGCTGACTGCAGACACATGTAGTTGGCTGCTTCACACTCCTGCTGACTGCAGACACATGTGACCAGCTGCTTCACACTCCTTCTGACTGCAGACACATGTAGTTGGCTGCTTCACACTCCTTCTGACTGCAGACATATGTAGTTGGCTGCTTCACACTCCTTCTGACTGCAGACACATGAGGTCGGCTGCTTCACACTCCTGCTGACTGCAGACACATGTGACCAGCTGCTTCACACTCCTGCTGACTGCAGACACATGTAGTTGGCTGCTTCACACTCCTGCTGACTGCGGACACATGTAGTTGGCTGCTTCACACTCCTTCTGACTGCAGACACATGAGGTCGGCTGCTTCACACTCCTGCTGACTGCAGATACATGTAATTGGCTGCTTCACACTCCTGCTGACTGCAGACACATGTGACCAGCTGCTTCACACTCCTGCTGACTGCAGATACATGTAATTGGCTGCTTCACACTCCTGCTGACTGCAGACACATGTGACCAGCTGCTTCACACTCCTGCTGACTGCAGACACATGTGACCAGCTGCTTCACACTCCTGCTGACTGCAGACACATGTGGCCGGCTGCTTCACACTCCTGCTGACTGCAGACACATGTGGTCGGCTGTTTCACACCTCTCCTGACTGCTAGGCACATGGGCATCTTCTTCAAAGCCATGTTGACTGTAGACACGTGTGGCAGGCATCTTCACAAGCCTGCTGCATGCTTTTTCAGTCATGGCAGCCCTTACTCTCCAGCTACGAGCCAACATAAACCCTCCTCTTCTTAAATTAGTTAGGTAACTTGGTGCAGCAGTGAGAAACTGAACCATATGACAAAGTTTAAGCAAAGAGTATAAAAGTGTTTAGGAAATGCAGCAAGTTCACCCCCACACATTTAAAAGCAATGTAACATCTCTTACAACTTTGTGGAGTTTTTGATAGAATTTTATAAGTTGGTCCAAAATTAACATAGGAACAAATGTACGTGGATGGATGAAATGAGGAAGAGAAGCCATTTGAATTTCTTCTTTAACTTTTTTGGGGGGTTAGAGAGATGGATAAACAGCTAAGAACAGGGGACTCAGGTTCAATTTCCAGCATGCACATGGTAGCTCACCACCATCCTTCACTCTAGTTCCGGGAGATCCAATGCCTTTTTCTGGCCTTCAAGGGCACTATACACATGCAATACACAGACATGCAAGTTGGCAAAACACCCCCACACATAAAGTAATAGAATAAACTTTTTTAATTGAAATTTGCATTATGTATATTTATTTGCTGTGTGGGTATGAGCATATGTGTTGATGGCAGACATGTGGAGTTAGGGGACAGTCTTGAGCCCAGGTCGCCAGTCCTGGCAGTGAGTTCTTTACCTGTCTCCATCTCACTGGTCCCATCTGTATTTCTTCTAAGGTTTACAATTTCATAAAATTAGAGAACGTATTCTTTATTACTGTGTATGTGTGTGAATGGCGGGCATGCCATGCACCTGTGTGGAGGTCAGAGGACAATTTTGTAAAGTTGATTCTCTCCATCTGCCTTGTGGATCTTAGATGAACTCAGGTCCTCAAGCTTTTTGGGTAAGCGCCTTTACCCACCGAACCATCTTGCTGGCTCAGGACATACTTTTAAATGGTGGGATAATAGTGCCCCAAACGACAACTAAGTTAACATAACTAAGTAGAACTCAGAGATTTGTGACCACTGAGTTATTGGCCTAAATAAGATACAATGTAAACTGTTTGAGGAAAGAAGTATTATTTGACTGACAGCCATGGGTGTCTGTCTGGATTGGGAAGAAAAATGGAATTACAGCCTTATCTCACCTCCCATGGGTAGAAGTCCTAGAAGCAAAAATCCTGGAACCCGTGTGGTAGGAAGAGAGAACCGACTTCTACTGGTTATAGTTCTCTGACCTCCACAAGTGTGCCATGATACACACATGCACAGGTGCATACATACATGTATCGACATGGACACACACGGGGACACACACACGGACACAGATGCACATACATGGACACACAACACATACACACAAACATCCACGGACACACATGGACACACAACACACAGGGACACACATGAACACAGACATACACACATGGGCACAGACAAAATAAATGCAATAAAAATAATTTTAAAAATAGCACAACTGTAGGGGAAGAAGTCAAGGAGACTGTGGTCACTCTGGGGTCAGAGTGCACAAAGCTGCAGTGCCAAGCTGAATGAACTTGACCCACATCTATGACAATGTGCTGAGCACTGACAACCCACTTAAGGGCTGAAGAGTTAGGACCAGGAAACCACCCTGTGAATAGAGCTCAGTGGAGCTGGAGAGATGGCTCAGTGGTTAAGAGCACCGACTGTTCTCCCAGAGGACCTACGTTCAAATCCCAGCATCCACATGGCAGTTCACAGCTGTCTCTGACTCTGAGATCTGACACCCTCACACAGACATACATGCAGGCAAAATGCCAATACACATAAAAGAAAAATAAATAAATCATTTTTTTTAATCTATAAGAAGAGCCAGAGTTGGATCAGCAGATAGAGGTGCTTGCCACCAAAGAACAAGGAAGAGGGGATGAGGGGGCCAGGGAAGAGAGAGAAGGGAGAGAGAAAGAGGGGGAAAGACTATGGGCAAGCAACCACAGAGAAGGAAAGGAGGTGCTTGGCAATCCAAATAAAGATGCTGATTCATTTCATTGGGGGACTAATTATAAAATAAACAGAAGCAATTGTTGCTCTCTAGAATTTTTTCTAAAATATTTGTGTGTGTGTGTGAGTGTGTGTGTATGTCTATGTGTGTGTATCTGTGTGTGTGTGTGTGTGTGTGTGTGTGTGTGTATACCTCTGTGTGTGTATAGATGTCCCTGCCATCGCACACCACACGTGGCAGTCAGAGTATGACACCATGTGGGTCCCAGGGATTGAACTCAGGTCATCAGGCTTGGCAGCAAGCACCTTTGCCCACTAAACTGTCTCTTCTGCCCTCGTTAGCAATTGTTTTCAAGAGCAAATGCATCCATTGCCAGGGGAAAGAAGCAGTAGATTCATCCATGAACGGAGAAATATAAAATGCAACTAAAAATGTGCATGAGCTGGCACTCCTGCTCTGAGGGGCTTTGGGCAAGAGCAGGATGATCAAATGCATGCTCTGCAGCATGCCAGCTGCCCACCCTTGCTTCTGTCTCAGAGAAAGAAACACTGGCATGCATTCCTATCCACCTTTTTTGTCTCTGTGTGGTGCTGAGTGCAACATTTTCAATCCCAGCAAACCTGGAAGCAATCTCAGTGCCCATCAAACAGAACATGGTCCAGGAAACCACATCTGGCCCATATGCAAGACACTGTAATAGTTGAAGTGAATGCATTGGCTATGTAGCTATTACCAGGAAAAAGATGGTCACGCCCAGAAGAGAGAAGTGTGTGTGTGTGTGTGTGTGTGTGTGTGTGTGTGTGTGTGTGTGTGTCTGTGTGTGTGTGTTTGTCTCTGTGAGTGTCTGTGTGTGTGTGTCTGTGTCTGTGTGTGTGTGTGTGTGTGTGTGTGTGTGTGTGTGTGTGTAGGATAGCTTCAGTGGTAAACAACGACAAAACGGGTTGCTTTCTCCAAGCGCCCACGTTTATAACGGGAGGGAGGGCTAGAGAAAGACAATAATAAAGCAAGCTGGGTGATGTGGTGCTCTTTTTTCTCCCACCCAGAGTCCTCAAACACTGCATAAAATCGTTTGTGAGGATTTCAAACTAGTCTTTTACACACATGCTTATATGTGTGTGCACCTGCTACAGAAGTGTGTGTGTACACACTCCACATAAATGAAAATATCCAGAACTAAGAATCAAATAGGGATGTTTTTAAGATTTATTTTTATTTTTAATTATGTGTGCTTACATGTGTCTGTGTGGCTATGTGTATGTGAGTGCAGGTGCCTGTAGAGGGCAGAAGATGGTGTACTATGCCCCTGAAGTTCATGTTGTATGTGAAGCACTGGATATAGGTGCTGGGAACCAAACTCAGGTCCTTTGAAAGAGGAGTCCATGCTCTTATCCATTAAGTCATCTCTCCAGCCCTGAGAGGGATAACTTTTTTGTTTGTTTGCTTGTTTTCTCTCTGTGTAGACCAGGCTGGCCTGGAACTCACAGAGATCCTCCTGCCTCTGCCTTCCAACTCCTGGGATTAATGGCGTGCGCCACTGCCACCAGGCTTCCTCTGCTTGTTTGTTTGGTTTTAACTAGGGCTGTAGGCTAGGCTGAAATTCAGTGGTCTTGGGATGAGGAGGCCAGACATTGAATGTATAATTAATATGGAGAAGTTTTAAAACAAATGTTGTATTAAATTTCTTCCCAAGAGTGACTTGGGCAACATTGGGAGGAGTTGACTCTTGAGTCCTCAACATCTGGGGACAAGGGCGTGGTTATTAACTTCAGACTTCAGTAACTCAGTATATAAATTTAATCATGCCCTCTGAAAGCAGAGAGATAATTGTTGAAAGTTCGAGGGGCTGGAGAGATGGCTCAGCTGTTAAGATCACTGGCTGCTCTTCAGAGGACCCAGGTTAGATTCCCAGACATCATCTTGTAGCTCATAATTGTCTGTAACTCCACTCTTACGGGATAGGACACCCTTTTCTGGCCTCCATACCCACTACATGTATGTGATACACATACGCACCGGTAAAACATCTGTATCCATAAGATAAAAATAAAAGTTAAATTAAGAAAAGTCAGGTGGTGGTAGCTCACACCTTTAGTCCCAGAGGCAGGCAGATCTCTGTGCATTTGAGGCCAGCCTGGTCTACAGAGTTAGTCCAGGACAGCCAGGGCCACACAGAGAAACCCTGTCTCAAAAACCAAACAAACGATGACAACGAAGTTTGAGCCATCTGGGAAGAAGAAGGAAGACAGAAATAAACAAACCTGATAGGCTAGAGAGGTCATGGAAAATTAAAAGAACTCATAAAAGTAAAAGAACTTGAACAGAGAACTAAGTCATAGCAAACAGGAAGCCCAAATGAGACAGTAGCAGTGAAACTCGGTACTAAAATATCTACATGTGGACTAGACCTCTCACTGCAAAGACAGAGATGCCCAGACTCGGGTAAGAAAAACTAAGAACCAAGATAACAAACAAAAAATGTGAAGTTAGAGAAATTCAGTCCAAAAGCTGGAGTGTCACTGTATTAGGCTCTGGAAAACCAGGCTTTGGAGGCAAAGGCAAGAATACAGATAGAGTGGTGTTCAGTTATAGACACAGCTGCCAAGACTGAGAACTCCGAATCTGTGTGCACCCACTGACAAGCTCAAGTACGGAAAGCCAAACTTGACTGGAATTATAAGGAGAAGCTTATAATTTGTGAAGCTCCCTTTCCTTTGTATATCAAGCAGGTGGGGACGTGAACCTGCTGGATAAAGAAGAGCCAAGTAGCATCATTGGCAGGTGGGAGCTGCAGCTTCTAAGTGTTGCATGAATTCTTTTTTTTTTTTTTCCTCTGTGTAGTTTTGGAGCCTGTCCTGGATCTCGCTCTGTAGACCAGGCTGGCCTCTAACTCACAGGGATCTGCCTGGTTCTGCCTCCCAAGTGCTGGGATTAAAGGCGTGCATCACCACCACTGCCTGGCTATGTTGCATGAATTTTAAAAGGTCTTAATAAAAAACCCAGAGGCAGATATTGTGGTAAATGCTGAAAGATCAGAGAGACAAAGGAACAAGCCACTGCCACGTTTCACCTCTAGGACTCCTCAGTCTGAAAAGGCTTCAGCCGAAAAGTCTTCAGTTCCTGTCTCCTCACACCTTAGATACCTTTCTCCACCCAGCCATATCACTTCCTGCTGGGATTAATGACATATGTGCTTCCTAAGCAAAGGTATGAGATCTCAAGTGCTAGGATTAAAGGCATGTCATTCCCAAGTACTGGGATTAACGATGCGTGCCACCACTGTCTGGCTCTGTTTCTCTCACAGACTGAGTCAATCTCATGTAGTCCAGGGTGGCTTTGAACTCACAGAGATCCAGATGGATCTCTGCCTCCCCAGTGCTAGGATTAAAGGTGTGTGCCACCATTGCCTGGAATCTATGTTTAATCTAGTGGCTTGTTCTGTTCTCTGATCTTCAGACAAATTTTATTTGGGTACACAATATATTACCACATTTTCCCCTTTTTGTCTAAAATAATAACATAAGGTTATAACTAATATAAGAAAAACTATATCCAAGAAGTACAATAAGTATATACAATATATACAGTCAAGAATTACATTAACAATGTCCAGTCTATAAACATTTGACAAAATCAGAGAAAATACTCCATTATTTATCCTATTTTGGTGATTCCAAAATGTTGTACCTAGTTCACTTTCTATCCTAACTTGTATTACCAACCCAAAACTATCTTTCGATCTAAGAATGTTATTATTTAAGTTAATGAATCATCAGCCTTTTACTAGTGAGTGGTTATAAAAATCAACCATGAAGCAGGAAACCAGACTAGTTATGTAGACCATGTGCTCCAGAAACAATATAGCAAAGTCAAATGTCAATCATCTGTAGACTGCCAAACACCCTAGTCATTTGTAAGTAAAGCTAAAGTGAAAATGCCATATTTCAAAAGCCTATGGGAAGCAAGAGAAAGAGAAAGAAGTAAACATTAATTCAAGCTAAGCATCCAATTTAAGAAAAACAGAATAAACTTAAAAGGTAATAACAAAGAAATAATAGAAGTCAATTCTATAAAAACGAAGAGAGGATAGGTAAGCAAGCTGCTCTTTGCAAATGTCTTAGCTCTTTTGTTGTAGTGAAAGGACACCATAATGAAGGCAACCTGTAAAGACAGCACTTAATTGGGGTCTTGTTTGCATGTCAGAGAGTCAGTCCATACCATCATCACCACCATCACCATCATCACCATCATCATCACCACCACCATCACCATCACCCCACTATCTCCATTATCACCATCACCACCATCACCACCACCATCACCATCACCACCACCATCACCACCATCACCATCACCACCACCATCACCACCACCACCATCATCATCTCACCACTATCTCCATTATCACCGTCACCACCATCACCACCACCATCACCATCACCATCACCATCACCACCACCATCATCATCTCACCACTATCTCCATTATCACCATCACCACCATCATCACCATCACCATCACCACCATCATTACCACCACCATCATCACCATCATTATCACCACCACCATCACCATCATCACCACCACCATCACCATCACCACCATCATTACCACCACCACCATCATCATATCTCACCACTATCACCATTATCACCATCACCATCACCACCACCAGCACCATCATCACCACCACCATCATTACCTCACCATCACCACCACCATCATCACCATCATCATCATCAAAATACAGTCTTTTTTTTTTAATAAAGGAGTGTAGTTGCTGGATCATGTGGTAAAAATGTGTTTAGTTAAAAAACAAAATATGTATACTTTTATGAGAATCCACCAATCTGTTTTCCAAAGTGGTTGTACCGTTTTACATTCCTACCGGCAAGGGGTGAGTTCTGGGTGCTCTGCGCCCTCTTGTTTGGTGGTCTGGGTATGCTGGGGAAAAATACAGTCATTTTTATAAAGAGAAAAAACATACTATCATCCCTAATAAATTGTGAAAGAAAGTATGTGATAAACATGAATGCTGCCTTTGGACAAACAATCAAGAGAGTAGAGAGGGACCTATTTTGTCTTACAGTCACATTTCTCAAGAAGTTACATTACACAGGGGTGGGGGTGGGGGGGTGGGGGTGGTGGGGGTGGTGGGGGTGGTGGGGGGGTGGCGGCGGCGCATGCCTTTAATCCCAGCACTCGGGAGGCAGAGGCAGGCGAATCCCTGTGAGTTGGAGGTCAGCCTAGGCTACCAAGTGAGTTCCAGGAAAGGCGCAAAACTACACAGAGAAACCCTGTCTTGGAAAAGAAGAAGGAGGAGGAGGAGGAGGAGGAGGAGGAGGAGGAGGAGGAGGAGGAGGAGGAGAAGAAGAAGAAGAAGAAGAAGAAGAAGAAGAAGAAGAAGAAGAAGAAGAAGAAGAAGAAGAAGAAGTTGTTACATTACACATGCTATTTACTGGATAAATCCTTCTACTAAGTAAAAAAAAATTAAAGGTTGCTATAACCACTTATCTTTAATCATAGTAGACAAAATTTCGATAAAGAGAAGAATCTATGGGAAGGAAGTAAAAGTATTACCTTATTACCCACCCCCAAGTACTGCTGTCTACATTTGAAGAAAGTTTTAAGGTGATCTAACGAACTATGAGATTAAAGTAATTCAACAAGCCTGGTCAATACAAACCTCATATGTAAGTTTCCATGTTTCTAGACACTAGCAACAAATGGAATATGTGGTAGTTACAAAGACAGCACAGTGACAGGGTCTAGGACATTACACCTTAGTAAAGGGAATGGGAGAGCTAAGCAAAGCGGCAGGCAGCTGAGCACATGAACTCTTGACGTCTAGGACTGAGTGTTTTCTTTAGGTAAACATACAAAGTCAATGAATGACCATTTTAAAACACCAAGAGAATTTCCCTTGAACCTGATAGTCTTAACTCAAGAAAATGCAACTATAGAGAAGACCATTTTAAATGTGTGTGCAAGCTTACAGATGAAGCGATGTCCTTCCAGCTGTAAGGAGACTTCTGACGAGCCAGACAGGAGAAATGGTACTGTGTCAGAGCCAGGAGGGTAAGGACAGAACAGACAAGAGAGGGGCAGTCTTCCCACCCAGCAGGGAGGCTGAGGGACAACTGCTGGGTCCCATGCTGTGTCAGAGGTGAGGATGGAGAGAGGGGACTGGGTTGCTGCTGTCTCTAAGCTTTAGTGGGATAATGGATTTAGAAGCGATGACTCTTGGTGTTCCTAAACTGTATTCATTGTCAGGATACACTCACCGATGGGAACACACAGCTTCTGGGAGGAGCATCCTGGCCCCACACCAAACCCAAATCTCATCAAATTGATGTGTTGAAGGACGCTAAGGGGAAGCAATTGGGGAACCTCCATGTGTGGGGGTGTAAGACAAGAAGTCCAGTTTCTATAACAGACACATTTCAAGGAGGGCAGAGGAGAGAGGTGCTTTGTGTTGAAATAGACCCGGGTACTGCACAGTCACTGTTTGGATCCTAATTAAAACAAGCTGCAAAAGTAGTGCTGGTTCCAGAGTGCTTTCCTAGCACGCATGAGGCCCTGGGTTCTATTCCCAGCATTGAAAATAATGCAAAAATAAAATTATGGTAGTTTTTGAAAGAATTTTAAGTGTTATGTATTTATTTGTTTATTATCATGTGTGTGTGTGTGTGTGTGTGTGTGTGTGTGTGTGTGTGTGTGTGTGTGTGTCTTTGCACAGGACAGTGTGCTCATGGAAATGAGGGGAACCTTGTGGAGTCAGTTCTCTCTACCTTTATGTGGGTTCTTGGGACTGAACTCAGGTTGCCAGGTTTACATAACAATCGCCTTCACCTGCTCAGCCATCTCACCTGTGCAGACATGCTTTTATTGATCAGAGGGCTTATTGTTATTTTGAAGACTAATGATGTTCTTATGGTTTAAAAGAGTCCTGATCTTTTCAAGACTCATGCCAAAATATTTATGGGTGGAAATTAGATGATGTCAAGATTCATGAAGACTTGATACTATCATCTGTCAATCAAAATATGTAAAGATATCATTCTACTGAGGGAGTGTTTGGAGGTAAAGATGAGTCAAGATTGTTCACAATTGGGTAACTGCCGAGGCTGAGCCCTGATGGAGAGAGGCTGGCAAACCCCACCATCTGCCCCTTTGTATGTTTGACATTTTCATGGTAAACAATGGTGGAACTATCTGGTACTCATGTGAGGAAAATATAAAATTAGATCCCTGTCGTGTTGTCTATAAAGATGGGCATATAAAGATGAGTGCCTATAAAGGAAGACTGAAGACAGAGCATAAATGGCAAAATCTTGAAACTTTTGGAAATAAACCAGGCACTTAGGTTTATGAGATTGGAGTGGGAGAGGTCAGCTAAGCAAGACAGTCAAAGTGCTCACCATAAAGGCAAATGCCAATACTTTACATAAAAATCAAATATTTACACACAATTAAATGTGCCTTTAACATAGGTGAAAGACAAACTGTGGTTTGGAGAAACTCACTTGCACTAAAAATATTAATGCCCACAATATATAATGATCTTTTGAAAAGCAATAAGAAGGAACAAGGGAAAATGGGAGAGGCTCTAGACAGGGAATTAAGAAACCTTGAGTAGTAAATAAATATTGAGAAATTGGGTCATCAGTAGTGGTTTTTTTTTTTTTTTTTTTTTTTTTTTTTTTTTTTTTTTTTTTGGTTTTTTGAGACAGCGTTTCTCTGTAGGTTTGGAGCTTGTCCTGGACTAGCTCTGTAGACCAGGCTAGCCTTGAACTCACAGAGATCCACCTGCCTCTGCCTCCTGAGTGCTGGGGTTACAGGCGTGCGCCACCAGTGCCCGGCATCAGTAGTGTTTTGATGACATGACCACGTTATGTACCAGGTGTACATCATCTGTGCCTTAGCTGTCCATGGCCATATGTCTACCCTAGATGAATTCTCTTCTCTGTGCCCATGAAGACATAAGAAGGAATGGTTGTCTTGAGTCGGATGTAACAATGTAAATGTGATTAGTGCACAGGGGAAGTAGGAAAACACACAGTTTAAAGTCTCAGCATCAGGTGTCCCCGTGAGTGGAATCTATATGCAGCTTTATGGACGTGCTTAGAATCAGGTTTTCTAAAGGTCTGCATTGTGCTCATTCACAAAAGTGTTTGCCGTGTAAATGTGAGGACCTGAGTTCGATCCTCAGAGCCGGCATGCCCAAGCCTGGTGTTGTGGCACACACTTGTAGCCCCAGTTCTGGGGAGGTAAAAACAGGTGGATCCCTAGGCTTCCCTGGCCAGCCTGCTTAGCTGACTTAGTAGCTCCAGGCCAGCAAGAGACCTACCTCAAAAAGCACAGTGGGGCTGAGGACAGTTCAGTGGGGAGAGTGCTTGCTGCACAGGATTCAGATGCCCAGAACCCTTGCAGATGCCAGGTGGGTGTGGCAGCCCAGAAAGTGGAGAGTGGACACCCAGAACAAACTGCCTAGCCAGACTAACAGAGGCAGCAAGCTCTGAGTTCACTTGAGAGACCTGGCTTAGTGAACAAGGCAGAAAGCAATGGAGGAAGATCCTGGCTTCAGTCTCCAGCCTCCAAACGCACACACACACAGATGGATAAGCGCCTGCACACAGATGCATACACACACATGAAAAAGCCAAAGGTGGGCAGCTGAAGAACATGCCCAAGGCTGACCTCTGGCCCCCCATTTGCATGCACACACAGACCCCCCCCCCCATGTGCACCCATGTGCATACTGAAAGCTTGTGCACATTGCCTAACCTGTGCTTGGCTGTAAGCCTTGAGGCAGATGACCTTCAGGGTGTGGTGCCCTCAGAGGAAGGAGGTGGCAAATGGGTGGGGGGGGGGGCACTTGATCCTGGCACAATGTGGTCAGTTGCTAATCTAGTGAAATGGGTAAGTATTATGCCATTTTCTATAGTTTTTCATATATTTAAAATATTTCATAATTGGAAATCTATCTTTTTTAAAGAAAATGCATTAGTTTAATATCCTCAAAACATTACCTTGTCACACATTAACTAACCACTGCATGGTTTTTTTTAATCTGGAAAACCCTGGATAATTAACTGAAAAATTCTTAGAACTAATAAGAAACAGTGAATGTCCCCTGAGGTAGGACTACAGAGGAACTCTTACTTCCCACTCTTTGGAGTTGTTTGTATTTTCAAAATGATAAACACCTATTCCTGTTATACTCAGGAAACAACAATAGTTCCATTCTAAAAATTAAATAAAATGGAAGAGTGAATAAAACACCTAATAAAGTTTAGTATGGAGACAGAAATAAATTAATAAAATTAATGAGAAGAACTGATGATGCTGGAATAAAGCCATAATTCAGCCCAAATTAATAATCAGAATTAATAATTATAGAATTACATACGAGTGGAGCCTCATAGCTGGACACAAAGAAGACCTGAATAAGTGAAGAATGACCAAGAAAGGTCCTGGGGTGGAGTTCATATTCTGCAGATGTTCATGCTCCTCAGAGAGTGTTGTCAAAATCCCAAATAAGGAGCCAGGGAAGTGGCTCAGCAGGTAATGGTGCTGCTGCCGAACCTAGAGATCTGAATTAGATTCCCAGAGTGTGTGCACATGCGTGCTCACGTGGTTGCACTCACACACACACACACACACACACACACACACTCATACATACATGTACTCATTCACACATGCACATGCACTCATACACATGCACTCTCACACATACACTCACACACACTCTCTCACACACACACTCACACACACACTCACACATACTCTCTCTCTCTCACACACACACACACTCATACACACATGTACTCATTCACACATGCACATGCACTCATACACATGCACTCTCACAATACACTCACACACACTCTCTCACACACACACACTCACACACACACTCACACATACTCTCTCTCTCTCACACACACACACTCATACACACATGTACTCATTCACACATGCACATGCACTCATACACATGCACTCTCACAATACACTCTCACACACACATGCACATGCACCTCACACACACATGCACTCACACATACATGTAATCACACACACATGCACTCTCACACACATGTAGCACACACACAAATAATAATGATGATAATTAATAATTTAAATCCCAGATAACATACAAAGGATTGGGTTGGAGGAGAATCTCTTCACAGAAGGTTTCTAAAGTTCACCTGGAGGAAATAAAAAAGATTAAAACAATGGAGAATTTACCCAGAAGGGTGATTAATAACAGACTTGTCCTACATGGATAGGATTTTTGAAGTTCATTATATTTTGCATTATATTACAAAACCAAAGCACATTAATTATACAAAATACAATGAACAAAATGTGGAGAGTGTAAAACTTGTACAACTTCACCCACCAGAAACTGTTACTGTTAATGTTTTGGACTTTAACCAGATTCCTGGTAACCCTGTAGAGGGGTGTGTGTGTGTGTGTGTGTGTGTGTGTGTGTGTGTGTGTGTGTACAAGGACATGTGCCCACAGTGCACATATAACAGGAATGAATTCATCCTGATCATTCTCTCTCTCCATCTCTTTCTTCATGTGTGTGTGGCATGTGTACATTATGCATGTGTGAACACGTGTGTTGGGGAGTGGGGGTCAATGTTGGGTATTGTCCTCAATCTCTCTCATTATTTTTCAAGACAGGGTCTCTCTGAATCTGGAGCTTATTGATTTAGATGGGCTGGCAAGCCAATGAGCTCTTGCCTCCTCTCTCAACCCCAGCCTTGGGACACAGATTTGTGCCTGGCCTGTTTTTTGTGGGTCCTGAGATTTGAGGCTCAGGATTGCACAGTGGATACTTTACCCACTGGGCTTCCCCCCAGGCCTAGTCCATCTTTATAAAGAAACCCTTATTGGTCCTGCTGCAGCTGGAGTCTGTGCTGATGTCCATGGCCTGTGTTACCACAGGGGTCATAGGAACCATGTGTGATGAAATCTGAGGGCCATGCTGAGCCAGCCCCTCCCCGCACTGTCCCTGAGATAGCTGGCCCCACCCCTCACTGAAACTGCAGCAAGAGAGCTGGTTCTGCTCCTCACAGGAGAGATGACTTCAACTCACACTACCGGCTCCGATGGCATGGGCCTAGGAGAGCTGGCTCCACACCTCACCTGAGGGGGGCAGTCCCTGCAGCCCAGACTGACCAGCTCAGCTACCACTCAGACGCACACCCTGGGCCTTGGGTTGGCCTACCCCAACATCCACCCCATCTATGACCTGCTGGAGTGTGTGAAGGGACTGGCCCTGCACAACGTTAGCCACAAGATCTCCATGACTCAGGACAGCAGGAAGATGTCCGAGAGGATTTTTGGTGAGGGTCCAGTGATGATGGTGTGCCAGAGGCCTAGAACCAGACAAATGGCTAATTGCAAGGGACATTTACCGGTGGGGTAGATTGGACAAAAGGGGACAGTGTGTGACACAGAGCTGCTCCCAATGCCACTAGGATGAATGAAGAGGTGTCGGAGAGACAGGAAAGACAGAGGAGCAAGGAGGATTTTTTGTTTTTGTTTTTATTAATTTTCAAAAAAAATTGGGGGGTTCTCTTTTGGGTGGGACACTATAGTAGTGAGAGGTGGACATGGAGGGACAGGGAAGTGAATGGGATTGGAGTGTGTGATGTGAAATCCTCAAAGAACCAATAAAGAATATGTTATATATAAAAAAGAAACCCTTTATACTTTGTGGGGTTTGATGAAGACATTTTCATATCCTAGATATTTTCCGGCAGAAATTCTAGTTCTAAGTCACATGGACTCTGGTACATACTTAAACATTCTGAAATCAAATGCAACCCTGTTGCATGGATGGATTTTTCTAGAAAGGACCCAGAACTTTTTCTTTTTAAATTTATATGTGTTTATCTATGTAGAGTTACATGTGCATGAGTGCAGGTGCCATCAATGGCCAAAAGAGGGCGCTGGATCTCCTGGAGCTGGAGTTACAGGCAATTGACAGTCACCTGATGTAGGTACTGGAAACTGGTGATGTAGAGGAGAGCAGCAATGCTCTTACTACCATCTCTCCAGCCTATAGACCCCAGAGTGGCCCATCCCAAAGTAAGACTAAGAACCACTTATCGGAAAGAATTGCCGTTTCACGAAAGACTTCATTGAATCTAACTCACATACCACATGATTCACCCAGTTCAAATGTATACTTAATCTGTCCCTTAGCACAGAAGGCAGTTCACTGGTCTCATTAAGGGTATTTTTAAGGGCCAGGCAAATGGCTCAATTGCTGCATCAACTTTAGGATGTCTCTCTCTGTGTGCATGTGTTCACATGTGTGGGTACAGGCACATGCGGAGGTCAGCGGGCAACCTTGGATACCCATCCTCTCCTTCCATTTTGTTTGAAACAGGCTCTCTTGCTTTGTTACTGTGTACTCCAGGCTAGCCCACCTGCAATCTTCCAGGGATTCTCCTGTTCCTGCCTCCTGTGTGACTACAGGAGAGTGGGGTCACAGACACTCAATCCTTATGTGGCCTTTACATGAGTTGTGGGATTTGAACTCGGGCCTTTGTGCTTGTGTGGCACATGCTCTACCCACTGGGCCATCATCTCCCAGCCCTTCTTTAGGGTTTAGACAGAGCTGTTACATGCTGCCCCTTGCTGGCTGTTGTTCTTTTTCTTTTTCTTCTTCAAGACCGCTTTGGCTACCAGAGCCAGTCTCTGTAACACGCGTTACACAGACTCTTTCCTGATTTCGTGGTTTCTTGGGATATGGTTTGTTGTTTTAGTGTGATCATGGAGACGACTCAGTGGGTGAAGTATACTAATGTGCAGATCTGAGTTTTATCCCCTGACCTGTATAAAGCCAGCTCTGTGGTGTGTGTGATGAGAACCCCAGCCCTGGTGGTGGACACTGGGAGGTCTCTGGGGCTTGCTGGCCGGATAGTCTTGTTTAACTGGGGTCCAGGCCAGTGAGCAATGACTTTTCTCAAAACACAAGTCCAGAGGTTGGAGCAAATGGCTTGGTGGTTAAGAGCACTGGCTGCTCTTCCAGGGGACCCAAGTTCAATTCCCAGCACCCACATGGCAGCTCATAATCACCTGTAACTGTGATGTCAGGGGACCCAGCACCTTCTTCTCACCTCCAAAGGTTCTGCATGCACATACTACACAGAAATGCATGCAGGCAAAATTAATTAATTAAAAAAGACAAGGTGAATGGCTGGCTTCCATAGTCATCTGTACACATGCACATATATACATACACACACACATGCATACACGCACCCCCCACATGCACATATATGCATACACACACATGCAAACATGTACACACGCACCCCCACATGCACATATATGCACATACATACATACATACATACATACATACATACACACATACACACACAAATGCACACATATGCACACAAACATGCACACATAGGCTTTTGCTGTCCCAAGATTGTGAAAACATTGCTTCATTTCCATGATCCCCCACATGGGATTTGTGTTGATGTAACATGGAGGGTAGGTGGGATCCACCTACCCTCCATGATGTCCCAGTAATCCACAGATTGCATGCTGCCTCTGTCACACTGGACTGCTCTGACCCCTCCACACATACAGACATACTTCTGCACTGTTCTCTTAGAACCACATCATGTGTCTTGTTATCTGGTGAAATATTCTCTCAGATTCCTCAGCATTCAAAAGTGTTCAGGCTGGTGAGAGGCTCAGCAGGTAAAGAGGCTTCCTGTGCAAGCTTGGTGATCTGAGTTCGAACCCCAGAACACATGTAAAGGTAGAAGGAGAGAACCAACTCCTACAAGATGTGCTCCAACCCATACACACTCTGCACACACACACACACACACACACACACACACACACACACGAACACTGCACACACACTGCACATGCACACACACACACAGTGCACACACAGTGCACACACAGTGCATACACATACTGCACACACACTGCACACACTGCATACACACAATAAATACATAGATGTTAGCTGTGTACTAGCTTCCTAGCTCAGTTTGTCCATTTTATTAAATGGAATCTTGGACTCTGATGATTTTTATTTAACAATATTGTTGCCATTTTAGTGAGATCTCATTACATTGTAAATTAATTTAAGAATTTATGCATATGTATAGTGAGTCTCTCTACCCAAGATTACAAAGTAACTTTTGACTGTCATCTTCTATGTTCAGCTATTATTACACAGTTATTCTTATCATAAAATAGTTGGTATTTGTGTGTGTGTGTGTGTGTGTGTGTGTGTGTGTGTAGTTGATTCTTTTAATTTAGTAGTTTATCATGCTCTTGGACAATTTTATAGTTTATAATAGTTTTTCAGTGGGGCCCTTCTGTATCACAGCTAGACAGTTGTATCGTCTGCAGATAAAGATAATTTAACACCCCCACCTTTTTATTTTTATTCCTGTAATGTCTTTCTTTAATTAAACTGGTGATTTCTTCCAGAACAATGCTAAATAATAGTCCAATGGACTGATATTGGACCTTTTTGTTTTATTCTGACTTTAATGGAAATGCTTTTAGTGTTTTTCCCATTAAGCACTAAGCATAAATTATTTTTTACTAATAAAAAAATCAACTAAACATCAACCCAGCTTGTAGAAAGAGACAAATCTATTTCATATGCTAAAGAAATAACTATCCCTTCCTGTTTTATTAAATGCTTTAAAAATTAAGACTAGTTATTGAATTGTGTCAAATGCTTTCTCAGGGTTTGTGGAAATGTCCTCGGATCATTCTCTTTAGACCTATTAATGTGATGAATTATATTAATAGATATTTCCCCAGCTTTTTATCGTGAAAATTTTCAGATAAACATCAATGGTGAAGGAAGGCACATTGAGCCAGGGTCTACCTCCTGGCTGTGTCCTGCAGGACACATGGCTGTGCTGGCTCACACGGAGGCTCATCCTCGAGTCGCAAAATTCATGTGAATAACCTGATCGTGATATGATGATATGTGATATGCATGATACTCTCCCCACACAGTGGCTTTTCCTTACTTGGATTGTAAATGCTGCACTATTGTATATGTGTCTGCTTGTCTGTATACCGATTGCATGAAGTACCCTCAGAGGCCAGTAGAGATGGCAGTGGATCCCCTAGAATTATAAGTGGGTTGTGAGCCCCCATGTGGGTGATGGAAAGAGCCTTGGTCCTCTGCCAGAGTGGGAAGCACTGTTAACCACACAGACAGCTCTCTATGCCTTTGCTTGCTGTTTTAATTTGGGCTTCTATTATATTTGTGAATATATGTGATATGAATTTGTATGTGCAATCAGTCTTGGTCAAGATCCAGGATCAAAAAGCCTTGTGTAAGTAAACTAATCTGAACTGTTATTTAAATGTGGACACTGGGACAGTTTATGTAGTGCTGGAATTATTTGTCCCTTAAAAATGGGTAGAATTCCCCTGGAAGACTGTCTAGAATGAGTTATGTTTTGAGACTGTGGTGAAATCTGCATCACACTGTTTTCTCTGTGGTAACATGTCTGTTTATCATTTCTTTCTCTTCTGAACTCAGTTTTGATAATTTTCTCTTGTAATTAAAGTCTCAATTTCTTCTAGTTTTTACTTTGAAGTTAAGGCAAGCGTCACTTGCAATTGTTACCATTGTCCCTCTACTGATGTGTACTTTCTAATTGCCATTTTCATTTAGTGTACTTTCCCTCTATTTTGGGGAAGAAATCACCAAACCTTTGATATTTTCCCTTCAAATGAAATTAAAAACTAGGGAGAGCTGCCCTGATCATTTTGAAAAGGCTAATCTAATCTTGATTTCAAAGCCAGATAGGAGCTACGTGAAACAGGAAAATTGTAGACCAACTTTACTTATAGAGGTAGAATCAAAAATCTTAAACAAAATTTTTGCTAAACAAATCTGGTAATGTACTAATATATTATATAAAGGAGTGCAAGGATAGTTCAACATCAGAAAGTCTCCACTTATATCAGCTAATTACTAGAGGAAAGGGAAAGAAGTACATGATAGCCTCAATAATCAGAAAATGTAGAAAGAGTGTTTGACAATGTTCAGTACCTCTGTTTTGTTTCTTGGTTTGGATTTTTGAGACAAGGTTTCTCTATTTAGCCCTAGCTGTCTGGAACTTACTTTGTAGACCAGGTTGGCCTTGAACTCACAGAGATCCACCTCCAGAGTGCTGAGATTAAAGGTGTGTGCCACCACCGCCTGGCCAGTTCAATACCTTTTTATGATTTAAAAAAAAAAAAAAATCAGAACTGACAAGATGGCTGAGTGAGTAAATGGCCTGCTGTCAAGTCCAAGCATTTGAGTTTAGTTCCTGGGACCCTCATGGTGGAAGGAGAGAACTGACTCCCAAAGATTATCTTCTGACCTAAACATACACACACACACACACACACACACACTAAATGCAAAAAATTGAAACTAAAAAGTTGGAGTAGAAAAACATACTTAATTTGACAAAGTTTATATAACTCAAGGCAAGTAATACATATAACAGATACACTTGGGATAGTTTTAAGACTTCAGCATCCCTTAATAATACTTGATTGATACATGTGGTAGTTTGAATGTCATTGGCCCTATGATCTCATAGAGGGTGGCACTATTAGGCCGTGTGGCTTTGTTGGAGTGGGTATGGCCTTGTTGGAGGAAGCGTGTCACTGTGGGGGCAGACTTTGAGGTTTCCTGTGCTCAGGATATTGCCCATTGTTTCAGTTGACTTCCTGTTGCCTGTAAGATGTAAGACTCTCAACTACTTCTCCAGTACCATGTCAGCCTGCACGCCATCATGCTCCCAGACTGAATCTCTGAAACTGTAAGCAAGCCGGTAAGCAGCACTCCTCAGTGGCCTCTGCATCAGCTCCTGGCTCCAGATTCCTGCCATGTTTGAGTTCCTGTCCTGACTTCCTTCAGTGATGAACAGCAATATGGAAATGTAAGCCAAATAAACCCTTTCCTCCCCAACTTGCTTTTTGGTCATGGTGTTTTGTCTCAACAGTAGAAATCCTAACTATGACAATAAGGCATTAGAGATATCGCTAATGTTGTAAGGAATGTAGGAAGAGTATGAGGTCTGGAAGGGATGGCCTAAAACTATCATTAAGGACACATATGATTTTAATTTCTATGGGTGTGGGTGAAATATGGATGAGCTGCTAAAGTAAGTGTGAGGATACAGTGAAGTCTCCAGATACAAGATCACCTTACAAAATCAACAGCATTTTCTACAGCAGCAACCAAATAGGAAGCCTAAAAAATGATTGATATGATATGCAATGTAAAGAAATCATGATAAAAGAAATTATAAGTAAATATAATGAAAAATAAACACCACCATGCTAGCAAAAAAAGTCACCAAGTATTTGAGAATTAAGCTAAGGACATATAAGATCTCTAGGACCTGACCTTTCAACTGAATAAGTTGACAGCCCTGGTTAAGTAGGTGATGGTCATGACCAGGTCAGTCTCCCAAGACTCATTCATAAATTCAGTGAATCAGTCTCATAGTGACAGCCGTATGAAAGCTGAATGTATGAATATGTACACAGATTCAAACACATGCATACGTAACTTATTGGATCTACTCCAAAAGTAAAATAAAGTCACAGAAAGTCCATGAAAAACTAAGTTTAAAAGATAAGGGAGGGTATTTAGAGCTACAGTAATTAAAACTGTGGGGATAGGGGGATAACCCAGTCAGTAAAATGTCGACTTCATAAATCCAACCCCCAGAACTCACATGAGGGTAATAGCACAGGCCTGTAATCCCAGTGCAGGGGAGGGGAAGACAGGAGGACCTCTAGGCTCGCTGGCCTGTCAGTGAGTCTAATCTGTGAGACCTAGGCCAAGAGACACCCTGTCTTGAGGAGTGGATGACATTCCTGGGGGTGATATTTGAGGCTGTCCCTTGGCTACCTCCCCTCCTCTCCCCTTCATCAAAACAAACAACATTGGTACATGAATAAGCAAATCCAGCAAATGAAACTGAACAGCCAATTGGAGAGTACACCCATGAACACACAGTATGGAATATGGATAAAGGAAATGCATCGCAGAAGATAGGTTGTTTTTCACAGAGTTGAATCTACTGAGATTATACCAGATCATCGTTTAGCCTTGTGGGTAAGGAAACCCTTGACCAGATTAAAGACTTAAATGTAAATGTTAAAAATCCTGAGGTTAGTAGGAAAAAGAAGGGGCTACATTTTCAGACTGAGGGAAAGGAAATTGCTTATTTTCCCAAACTTTAAAAGCACACACTGTAATCCTGAATTTGATTACATCAAAATGAAGAATCCTGCTTAACAAAGAAATAACACAGGCCAATTAAGAGTCAGCTGATAGGGACAGGATTTTTTTCAAAGTCTAAAACTGACAAGGTATTCACACCTAGAACACAAAAGGAACTCCGCAAAGGGACTCGGAGAGGACATCAGGGTCCAGCAGAAAAATGGGCAAGCGACGTGACAGGCAATTTACAGAAAAGGAAACCCCAAAAGCTAATGAGCACTCAAAGAGATGCTCAAACTCATTAACAGTCCAAGAAATGCAAATTAAAGCCAGACATCACTTTGCACCTTCAGACTGGCAAAAAAAATCCACAACCGGGAAATACCAATTAATGCAAAATCGAGGAAACTAAGATTCCTCACACGGGGCTGATGGGAGTGTAAATTAGTAAGGACATTTTTGTGTGTATGATTCCACACTACTTATGCAAATTATGCACATAGGGCCCCAGAGGACCCAAAGGAAATCTACAAGGACGGTGTTGGTTTGTTGGAGGGCAGATGGATGCAACCCAGAGTGACCCCACTATCACGAAGCAGAAGTTCCTGTGGCCACAGAACCACACAGATAGATCTTGCCAGCAGAAAGACAACTGAAGTTCAGAAAATGTCAGTGTGGCAGTATGCTGTTAAGATGAATTAGAAGCACACATTCACATCCTTGGCTATGTGTGCACCTGTGTCTTCACTGACCCTGAATGAACTGGCATGATCTAGGTTATTCAAACCAGCATGATACTATCGGCTGGTGTGGGGTGGGTGTTCTGTGCAGTGTGGAGTTTTTCTAGACCTCTTTGGACTATTTCATGGACCAGCGTGGAAGAATTAGTATGTCCAAGGACGAAATCTCAGATCACTGTTTTCTGTTTCGGGTCCCCTTCTGTTCCACTGCAGTGGAACAGAATGTGTGACTGAGGACATAGTTGCAGAGTGCTTGCCAAGCATGAAGCCCTGGGTTTGGTCCTCAGACCACATGAACGGGTGTGGTGACACACAAAGCCTGTAATATCCTCACTGAGGAGGTCGAAGCAGGAGGACCAGGAGTTCAAGGTCATCTTCAGCAAGTTCAAGGCCAGCTGGGATGCTTGAGAGGCTGCCACCCTCTCTCTCAGACAAACAGAATCCTTTCACCAAGTTCATGGCAATGTACCCTGTACTCAAGGCTTGTCTACTGTAGCAAAGGTGGCACGTCGTCACACATGGAAACAGGAACCAGGCCACTGTGACTGGTGGATGAGATGAGCATCCTGTGGAGACAAAGAGGTTCCCAGAGAGTATCAGAGTAACTTCTGTCCTACCCGGTGGGAAGGAAGGGAATCTCCTGAGCCACAGATCCTCAGACCACATCTGATGGCTTCCCTGGTCTCCACAAAGGGCGGCTTTGTCAGTTCTTATAGCATTAGCGGGAGTTTTCCAGTAACTATTTCTTAGAGAAGCTGTTTTTGGAGGCAAGCCAGTATCACACCTATGGACGTGTGC
The DNA here is from genome assembly GCF_903995425.1 of Onychomys torridus. Taxonomy (NCBI): domain Eukaryota; kingdom Metazoa; phylum Chordata; class Mammalia; order Rodentia; family Cricetidae; genus Onychomys; species Onychomys torridus. Next base: position 4,957,681 of record NC_050446.1, on the reverse strand, counting down.
AATCACTTGAGTAATCCCCTGATGCAGCTGGCACTCAGCCCCCATTATGGGATGCCCATCACTTCTAGCACCCCATTCTCCATGAGAGCCTGGAAGGCCAGGTTTTCTCTGCCCTTGGATGAGGATTCTAAGAACTTCTTGGGAACAGCAGTTCCTATGCCAACCACTTCACCTCACTCACTAGATAAGTCATTTTGCAGGAGGCTAACTGTCTCTTAATGTCCCTTCAGAGTACTTCACAAGCACAGAGAGAGAGAGAGGGAGAGAGAGAGAGAGAGAGAGAGAGAGAAAGAGAGAGAGAGAGAGAGAGAAGGAGGAGGAGGAAGAGGAGGAGGAGGAGGAGAATCTGACTCTTAAAAACCAAAAGGTGGGCTGGAGAGATGACTCAGTGGTTAAGAGCACTGGCTGCTCTTGCAGAGGACCTGGGTTCAATTCCCAGCACCCACATGGCAGCTCACACCTGTATGTAATGAGTTCCAAGTCTTCTGATATCCTCACAGACATACACGCAGGCAAAACACCAATGAACATAAAATAAAAAACCAAAATACTTACCCACAGACACATGTGAAAGCCCCACACAAGCCCCATGGCACATCCAAATATCCATGCAGACCCTCACCCTTGCTCACAGGACTGCCTGCAGATTCACACACACCTGCTGTCTCCCACCCTAAACCTGCCCCTCCCTTTCCACCTTCTGGGACAATGACTCCCTCCTTCCCGAATCCCAGTCTCGGTGTTATCCTTGACTCCCTCACATTCTAATTTATTGGGAAAACCTGCTTCAAAGAGCTGTAGTCTCAGGACATGGTGGCACTCTGAAGGCAGAGGCAGGAGGATCTCTAAGTTCAAGACCCAGAGAAACCTTGTGTTGACCCCTCCCAAGCCCCCTTCAACCCAACATCTGTAGTCCTCTTCTTGCCCTTTCCACGTCGTCGTCGTGAATGACGAGATTATTTCAGGAACCTTATTTTTTTGTTTTGCTTTTTGGAGACAGAGGCTCATATTATCCAGAATGGACCTGCCTTGAACTCAAGCCAGGATTAGACATGTGCCGCACACCCACTTCTAATTTCTCCCCAAACTCTCTCTACCCTCATAGTCTGTTCTCAGGGCACAGACTGGAGGGAGCTGCAGGGGGTCTCCCTCCCCTCTCTCAGGCGGCTGGTGTCCTGTGGTTTGTAGACCTTTTCCTCTGTGTGTCTCTCTGGCTATTTCCATATAGGGACACCAGTCACAGTCAAGTGAGGGCCACCAGACTCTGGGATGACCTTTTGTTAACATATGTAATGACCCTATTCCCAAATACAGTGTTGGACCTTAACATAACGGGGGGGGGGGGGCAGGGGTGAGGGGAGGCTGAAGGAGTCCATAACAGTCTCTGTGACTGTTAGTTCGGTTTCCAAGGATTTCCCCAACACCATCACTTCATCACTTTTCTCCTTGCTGTGATGGAATACTGGCAAAGGCACCTTAGGGATGGAGGAGGGTCCACTTTGGCTCCTGGCTTCAGGTGGCAGTCTGCCATGGTGGAGAGACCGTGGTGGCAGGGATGTGAGGTCATAGTTCATGTTCGGTCAGAAGTCAGAGATGGGTGCTGAGGTGCAGCTGGTTTTTCTATTTCATAGGGACCCTGGCCCACGGGGTGGCACCGCCCCTTTTCAGGATGAGTCTTTCCCTTTTCTGTCAAACCTCTCTAGAGCACCCTCACAGAGGCACCCAGAGGTGTGTCCCCTAGGTGATTCAAGATTCAGTCAGATTGGCAGTGAAGGTGGAACGTCATCTCAAGATGACTGGAGTGACAGTTTCTCAAAGGCCCACACAGGCTGACACAGACAAGTTGGACCCAGCCCAGGCACCAGCCGCCAGCCCAGCCCAGTCCAGCCCCCAGCCCAGCCTCCAACCCTCAGCCCCCAGCCCAGCCCAGACTCAAACCCAGCTCCCAGTCCTCAGCCCCCAGCCCAGCCCCCAGCCCAGCCCCCAGTCCCCAGCCCAGCCCCCAGCCCTCAGCCCCCAACCCTCAGCCCCCAGCCCAGCCCAGACTCAAACCCAGCTCCCAGTCCTCAGCCCCCAGCCCTCAGCCCCCAACCCTCAGCCCCCAGCCCAGCCCCCAGACCCCAGCCCTCAGCCCCCAGCCCTCAGCCCCCAGCCCCCAGCCCTCAGCCCCCAGCCCAGCCCCCAGCCCTCAGACCCCAGCCCCCAGACCCCAGCCCTCAGCCCCCAGCCCAGCCCTCAGCCCCCAACCCTCAGCCCCCAGCCCAGCCCCCAGCCCCCAGCCCTCAGCCCCCAGCCCCCAGCCCTCAGCCCCCAGCCCAGCCCCCAGCCCTCAGCCCCCAGCCCAGCCCCCAGACCCCAGCCCTCAGACCCCAGCCCCCAGCCCTCAGCCCAGCCCTCAGCCCCCAACCCTCAGCCCCCAGCCCAGACCCCAGACCCCAGCCCTCAGACCCCAGCCCCCAGACCCCAGCCCTCAGCCCCCAGCCCTCAGCCCCCAGCCCTCAGCCCCCAGCCCAGCCCCAGCCCCAGCCCTCAGCCCCCAGCCCTCAGCCCCCAGCCCAGCCTCCAACCCAGCTCCCAGCCCTCAGCCCCTAGCCTTCAGCCCCCAGCCTTCAGCCACCAACACCCAGCCCCCAGTCCCTAGCCCATCCCCCAGTCCCCAGCCCAGCCCCCAGTCCCCAGTCCCTATCCCAGCCCCCAGTCCCCAGGCCAGGCCCCAGTCTCCAGTCCCTAGCCCATCCCCCAGTCCCCATCCCCCAGTCCCCAGCCCCCAGTCCCCAGTCCCTAGCCCATCTCCCAGTCCCCAGGCCAGCCCCCAGTCCCCAGCCCCCAGCCCCCAGTCCCTAGCCCATCCCCCAGTCCCTAGCCCATCCCCCAGTCCCCATCCCTCAGCCCAGCCTCCAGCCCCCAGCCCAGTCCCCAGTCCCCAGCCCCCAGCCCCCAGCTTCCTTGGCAGCGTTGGATTTGCTTTTGCTGTAGTAGATCCCCCCACACCATGTAGTAGTTACACTTTTCCTTATGTCTGTCATTTCTTGTCTGTCTGTCTGTCTGTCTTTTGGAATGCAAGTCCCGTGAGGAACTGGTTTTGGCTTTGTTCTCTGACTGACTGGCATGCTCCATGAGGTTCTGAGTGGAAGAATGAGGGAATGCCTTAGAAACACCTGTGCAAGTGTTCTTGTTCACACCACTGCACATATGTGTACAAGCCACATGGCTACACACAAGTTTGTGCTACATGGAAGTACACATGCAAATGAACATTCACACATGCATGAACACAAAGACATACATACATGCACAGATGTACATGTGCACACACGGGCACATGCGTGCATGCATATGCATCTACATGCACGGATTTTTCAGTCCCTGTTAATTATCTCGAGTTGTTGCTTAGAAAGTCATTCTTGTCTTGGTGATGTGAAACAAGGCTACCCTGCATGCTCACAAGCCCCGTGGGCTCAGAATGCATTCAGGGCCTCAGCTGAGAGCATCATGTTAAAGGCATCTTCCCTCACCTATCTAGCAGCTAAATGGGGCTGGCTTGAATGACTAGATGCTCATCAGACTCCCTCCCTCCCTCCCTCCCTCCCTCCCTCCCTCCCTCCCTCCCTCTTAGGTTTTAGCATGCTCTCTCTAGGACCTCTCTCACATGGTGGTCCCTGAGCTTACTCTAAGAACAACTATTGCATGAATAAGTCCGGGACTGCATGGCCTCGGTGACTTACCTGAAATACCACGATGACATTTTGGTCACATTCACAACTCAGCCCACCCACACTCAAGGAGAAGAGGACATAGATTTTATCTCTTGACCAGGGGACTGTGGAAGAATTTGCAACCATAATTTAAAACAACCACATGTGCACACCCAGGAATGATCCACCCCCACACATTGATATACACACTGAACACACTGTATGCATATATGTAAACATACACCTCTATTCTGAGAGCAGACATATACATGAATCCCATGTAGAACAATCATATAAGCATGCCAAGTCTCACACACACACACACACACAGAGCTGCTGCAGACCCTACCCTAGTGGAAACACAGATGGTGCCCCAGCCACACACATTTTCCTTCCCACCCCAGGCTCCTCCCTGGCTGAGCTGGCCAGGACAGGTGGAGCAGCTAGTGTCGGTTGTTCCTCCTCTCCCTGGCTGGCGGCAGGGGCCTGGCAAGAAAGAAAACAAATAACCTTGCAGAGTTTAAATAAGCAAAGTTTTGTGCAAAGCAGAGGTTAATGTACTTTATTGTTCAATGTCATGTTCCTAGTGGATTGGTGGAGGGAAAAATGTGATTAATTGCCCCGAAGCCCACGGATCTACAATTATTTGGTTGTTGTGAACAAATAAAGGACTTCAGTATCCATCATATTCAAATGAGGCGGCAGAATAAATGATGGCGGGCCGGGGAGGAACGAAACCGAGGCGTGTTTCTCCAGGATGGAAGGGACTGGCTCCTTGTCAACCAGACGCTGGATGGTGGCGGGAGCCGAGAACCCCAACCCCGTCAGTCTGTACCGCCAGCGAGGGCCGGGCTGACCCCGCAGGGGCCTCCGTTAATGTATGTCACCTTCGCACCTCCAGCCTGCGTGGGAGGAAGAGCAGGCGCCAATTCCCTAATAAAGACTTGTTTTGCAACGAGGCCGGATTGGGGCGGGGGCACAGATCTTCATTAGCGCCCCTTTCCTGGGCCACGCTCGTTACAGAGCACAGGTACTGGCTAACTGTGTCCGATCATTCATCATGATTTTGCCCTCCACTTTGTCACAGCGTGGGGATTTAAGGAAGATAGATGGTACGAGATGTTGTCTCCTCCGCAGACGCTTTCTGCTCTGGTAAGTGTGTCCGAGGCAGAATTATTTCGCCACTTTATTATTTCCTAGTGAGTGTTTGTCAGAGCGTCGCCTCTTGGAAGGAGCGAGTTGTTTCCTGTCACTCAGGGATGTCGCGGGAGCTGTGATGCTTGGCTGGGTTCACCAGCCAGCTGGAACCCGGGCTGGGTCCCCAGACAGGGCTGTGGGGGGTCCTAGGAGGCCGGACTACAGGGTGAATGTCAAATACAACAGAACTGCCAACGGCAGGCTTTGGGAAAAGGAGGGGTGTGTGTGGGGGTAGACAAACTGGATTGGGTCAGGGGGATCCTGGGGATGTTTGTGGGCCTGGTCTGGCTAAAGGCCAGGGTGCCGGGTGGGGAGCTGTTCAAATCAGTGTCCAAGAGCTGTGTGAGCTTGGCCTTGCACGGAGCCAGCTGGACAGGGTGTAGGTAAGGCTGAGGCTTCTGGGCCACCGATAGCCAGAGGGGAGGACAGCTCATCTTGTTGGCACCAGAGGAGCTTTCTGCCCCGACCAGGCAGCAAAGGGCCAAGTGGTGACCCACAGGGCCTTCAGCTGCAGGGCAATGACAGAAAGTTAATGATGAAAGCTGGCAGGCTAGGAAGATGGCTAAGTCGGAAAAGTGTTTGCCATTCAAGCAAAAGGCCCTGAGTTCAGATCCTCAGCACCCATGCAAAAAGCCGGGTAGTCTCAGCACAGAAGAGGTAGAGACAGGAGCCTCCCTGCGTCTTGCTGGCCAGGGAAGTCTGGCTGGTAGGTGAGCTCCGAGTTCAGTGAGAGACCCTGTCTCAAAGCACAGTGAAGAGCTATTGAGGAAGTTACCTGCTGTCAACCTCTGGCTGTCAAGCACACTCATGCACTTGTACACACATACCTGTGCAAAAGAGCTGAGCACAGCCAGAAGCCAGAAGCCAGAAGCCCGAGTCCTGCACTTAGATCTTGGAAGACTGGAAAGTAACTTCCTTCCCTACCATGGGAACTCTGGCCCCAGGCAGAAGGTGGGACATCTGCTCTTCTACTTCTCTTCCTCAGCTGTCCCCATCTAACGGGGGGATGGAGGGTGGGGGTGTGTGTGGGGGAATAACCCTCAGCCACACCAGCATCTGAGCCACAAGGATGTGGAGGGCCCTGCAGGACAGGCTGCTCTGGGCAGTGAGTCCAGAATGAACAGTCCTTGGAGGCCTGGGGGAAACCAGGCAGGCTGAGAGGGAGCGAGGCCAGAGACCTGGGAGGGCACTGCGCCTGCCTTTTCATTTCCAACATGTCACAGTCAGAGTAAGTCCCTGCCGCCTGCACCCCCAGAGATGGACCAAGCATTTGGGGGTCAGGGAGGCCTAGGCTCAAAACCTTTGCTTGGCGTAATGTTTTTGAGCTTCAGTTTCCCCAACTGTTAGAAGGGCACATATTGCAGGTGTTCTTCCAACTCAGGTACCCCATCCCAGACCCCTTTCTTTTGGGTTCCTGTGGGCCTGGCTGGCTCTGCCCAGACTCCAAACCTCACTTTCTGGCTGGTAGCTAGACACTTCAGCCACCCCTTGGTCTGGACAGCCTGATAGAGAACCAGTTTCCCACAGTGCACCTGACTGCCCAGACCTCCAGTTCTTCCAAACTGACCAGACTGACTCAGAACACAAACTTTGCCCATTAGGAGCTCACAAGCTGGTGGGGGAGAAGAAAAAAGCCATTCCTCACCCAAACCCAGGCCACTACCAGGGGCCTCTGAGGTCCTGCTCGAACACCAGAGGTTCTGTGGCTGGTTCTGGGCACCCAACACCATAGGATCTCACCACACTCCTTACAGTCTTACCCCAACTTTGCAGCTGAGGCAACTAGACCTCCACAGATGAACCAGGGCACAGAAGGTGATACAGCTGTCATTCATGGCTCCTGGGCACATTTGAGGGCTAAACTTGCTTGCTGGGCTGGGCAGAGTTGCTATTTGGCTCATTGGTGGAGAGTCATGATGGACACCCATCTCTTCCAATCAGGGTTCAGCTCATTTGCCTTCTTTTGCTGCTCACTTGTGGAGGTGTCTCAAACTCACAGCTCCCCATCTTCTGGTAACCACTCAAGTAGAACTTCAAACCTGTGACTCTTTGTAGTTTGGTGTTAAGTTCCACTTGCTTTTGCTCTCTGGGTTTGTTCATAGGATGCCTTGCCTACCATTAATTTCACTCAGCCATTCATTAATTCATGTACCCATTTGTTAATTCACTCATTCATCCATTTGCTCACTCATTAATTCACTCACTCATTTATCAGTTCTCTCATTCATTAATTCATCCAGCCATGTATTTGTTCATTTAGTAATTACTAAGGACTCATGTCTTTGGTGGAAGCTTTGCACAGCCAAACCAAACTCAGCATGAGATGAGAACTGGTAATGGCCAACACACCCCAGCCACATGGCCTGAAGACAGAGCATCTAGCAAGGCCATTGCAAGACTGTGGAGCTTAGGGTTGTGGACTTCAGTTGGCCAGTGGAAGGGTGGGGCCAGCACTGGTCATTCTGCAGAAGCCTACGTGCACTGCCCCGGACTGGGCTGACTCACCACTACCGCCCTGTGGTTCCAGCTGCTCCCTGCCTCTCCTATCCTTTCAGCTCTGCACCCAGGGTGACTGTCCTTGGGTCTGATGACATCACTTTGCCTCAAACAGTCCAGTGGCTGAGCTAAACAAGCATGGCTCCCTGAGTCCTGATCACCAAAATCCATGAAGAAAATCAAAGCTAGGCATGGCAGCATGCACTTGTCATGATGCTGGAGAGATGAAGACAGAAGATTCCTGGGGCTCACTGGCCCCCTAGCATAGCCTACTGTGGCGGTTTCAATAAGAGTGGCCCCCAAAGGCTCACATGCTTGAATGCTTTGTCCCCAGGGAGTGGCAACACTTGAAAGGATTAGGAAGTGTGGCCTTGTTGGAGGAAGTATGTCACTGAGAGTGGGCTTTGAGGTTTCAAACGTCCACACCAGACCCAGTGTCTGTCTGTCTGTCTGTCTGTCTTTCTCTCTACCTGAAGATTGGAATGTAGTTCTCAACTGCTCCTCTGCCTTGCATATTACCATGCTCCCTATCATAATGATCATGGACTAAACCTCTGAAACTACAAACAAGCCCCCGACTAAATGCTTTCTCTTATAAGAGTTTCCTTGATGGTAGTGTTTCTTCACAGTAACAGAAGAGTGACTAAGACACCTAATTAGTGAGCTCTAGGCCAATGAAAGACATTGTTTCAAAACATAGGGTTGTGAGCCAGCAAGATAGCTCAGCAGATAAAGGTGGAAGGAGAGAACTGACTCCTGCAAGTTGTCCTCTGACTGCAACACACAAGCCATGGCACTTGAGCACCCCCTGCCCAAAATAACTAAATAAATAGATAAATGCAATATTTTTTAAGAAAAGACTTTAATAAACAAGGATGGACAGTTTCTGAGCCAAGACACACCCAAGACTGAGCTCTAGCCGAAACTCACAGACACACATACACACATACAGACACACACAGACACACACACACACACACACACACACACACACACACACGTAGGTGCTCACACATGCACACACAGTGTCTTCCTAATACCTGTCCACTTTAAGCCTAAACCTTGAACTTGCCATTCAAGACCTTTCCTGGCCCAGCACCACCACACCCACCACCGTAACTGACACTACAGCATCTGAACCTGCCATTTAATGTTCTCCCTACCTTCATCTCCTCATCTGTGCAGCAGAGATGGTGGAGGTGGTACTCACTGTTACAGATGGGCCTTTCTCAAGGACAGCAGTCCCAACACTGACCTCATGTACTCTTCCTGTGGGATGATGGAGGCAGCATTCCCTCCTAAACTCCAGTGCACTTTGGTTACTGCCTGGACTATAAATGCTCACAGCTAGATCATAAAACGCCACATACTTTTGTTTGGCTCCTTAAGGTTCCCTCTCTGGGATCTGTGACCAAAGAAAGTCCATCACAGATGTCCTGTGCGTTGTGTCAACCTGCCCACCATGTTGACAAAGGTCTCCAGGGGATACCCCATGAAGCTGAATGGAGCCTGTCAAGGCCTTGAGCATAGTAAATCCTCAGGGCCATCTTCAGACATGACATTTGGGAAGCTTGTCACCCAAAGATAATTGAGATGCCAGTCCCATAGAATTCTCGTGAGAAAATGAAGTGAGCCAGTTTGTCGTGACAATGGACCACACAAGTGGCTTCAACCAGATATTTGTGTCCCAATATCCTGGAGGCTGTGGGTCTGAGATGAGAAGGTCAGTGTCGACAGTTCCTTCTGAGGCCTCTCCCTGTGGCTGGGACTAGCTATGTCCCAGGTCTCCCACAGTCCCCTTCTGGATATGTCCTTACCTCCTTTTCATATTAAGACAGTGGTATTGGATTAGGCACCACCTCAATGGCCATATTTTAAAGTCACTCCTACTTTAAAGACATGAGTGTGGTTACAGTCCCATCCTGAGAAATTAGAGTCCAGATGTCTGCACACAAGTTACAGCAGGGGACAGTTTTAGCTGGTAACACAGACAGCTTATGGAATACTCTGAACAGTCCCTGCTTATGGAAAGCCCTCAGTCAATGTTGGCCAATGTCCCCATGCTCACCGCCACCCCCCACTGACCTCATGCTCCCCTACTGTAGCTCTGGGGGAACTGTCTGAGGCCCCCAGGCCGCCTTTCAGCCTGTGCCTTCTGCCTGATGTGCCCGCTCATGGTCTCTATTCACCCCAGTCCTTCCTGTCTTGGGAGGCCAGCCCTCCCCCTCCCTGGGCTAAAGGCTCCAGCAGCCTGTGTCTGAGGCCCTGTCTGACAGCCCTCTACCCTCATGGGGATGGGAAGACTTGGCTCTGCAGCTTCCAGTCTCAGTTTCTGTTTTGTTTTACAATATAGAAATAGGGTACATTTTCCTTTCTGGTTATAAAATGATATGTTGTCAGTTTGTAAAACCTATATAGCACACTTTCTTTTAAAAAGAAAGTAAAAAAAAATCATCTTGAACTAATATACTGAGTTTTGTTTTGTTTTTGAGACAGGTTTCATGTAGCTCAGGCTGGTCTGGATGAACTTGAATTTCTGACCCTGACCCACGTTTCAGATATTGGGATTTCAGGCAGGCAGCTTTACTCCTTGTTTAAGGGGTGCCTGGGATCAAACCCAGAACTTCATGTCTGTTAGGTAAGCAGTTTACCAACTGAGCTATATCCCCAGCCATGGTGGATGAGTTTCAATGTCATAGCTTATGTCTCTCTGGAATTGTTCATAGGTGTGAAATGCAATATGTGTATGATGCTCTTTCCCTTTATCCCAGGGTAACAGACTGTAGCTTGCACCCCAGACTTAACTGCACAGCTCCAAGTAGAGAGGAATTGCATTAAACATATATGTTCATTTACAGTGTACATCCTGAAAAGCACATGCATTTTAGAAGCAAAAAAATATGACATGGTTGAGGAGACGGCACAGACAGTAAAAGCACTTGTTGTGTGGTGTTTTGCTGTGTGAAGATGTGTCACTGTGATTGGTTTAATACAGAGCTGAATGGCCAATCAAGTGGGTAGGATAGGCAGGATTTCGGGGCAGAGAGACAGGCAGCAGGAGAGAAATGTAGGTGCATGTCAGATGCTGACGAGATGTGGAGGGGGTCAGACATAACACAATGAAAGAAAAGCAAAAACTCACAAAGCAAAACATAGATTAATATAAATGGGTTAATTTAATTTATAAGCACTAGTGGGACAAGTCTAAGATAAGGCCAAGCTTTCATAATTAATAAGTCTCTGTGTAGTTATTTGGGAGCTGGCTGGTGGGACAGGAAAAGACTTGTTACAAGCACTGGCTACCTGAACCTGAGCCTCAAGTTCAACCCCAGAACTCGTGGGAAAATCCAGATGCTGAGGCAGGCATCTGTAATCCCAGAGCTCCTATATGGAATAGACAGCAGAAACAACAGAACCAGCTAGAAACGCTAAGGTCAGCCAAGCCTTGAGTACTCCATACAGCAGCAGAAGTGAGAGACCATGCCTCAATCTGGTGGGGGCACCAAGTTCTAAACATTGTCATGTGTGTGCTCACCCACACTCACACAGATAGCACCCACAAAGCAGGGAGGAGAGGAGAGAAAGAAAGGGTGGGCTACATACTACAAAATAGAATCTATGAGTTCTATGCTTGGCATGGGGTTGTTTTATTTTAGGACCTGGAATATTGCTGTGTTGTGCCAGATAATCTTGAGTTCCCATGCTCAAAAGACCTCCTGCTGCAGCCTCCCAAATATCCAAGACAATAAGCTAATACTGTTCATGGCCTTTGTTTAACCGGGCTTGTCTATCATTCCACATCAACAAGCGAATGGTGCTGCTGTGGATTTTAGTGGCTGCATAGTATTGCCTCACACTGATGTCTCACGGTGAAGTCATTCCCCAGCTCCTGTGCAGGGCAACCGGTCTCCAGCAAAGTGGCTGCAGGAATTGTGGATTCATCTCTCAGTAGTGACGGCTGTGAGACTGAAGGCCCCGCATCCCCTGAGACTTTGCCTCCGTGCAGTAGCCTGAACCTCTCAAAGCTCCCAACCCCTGCATGGCCCAGGCCCCCACTCTTTTGTCTCCTCTGTACCCTCTGCTTCTTGGTTCTCGGCTGTAATTTGGTCTTCATGTGCAAGCTCTCTCTCACCTCAGGGTCTTCGCACACCTCTTCCTCTGCCGTCACCCCACTGCCCACACACCCTCTCCAGGAAGGCTTCTGTGACTTAGTCCTCCTTAGTGAGCTCCTCTGATCTTTCTGGGGACACTTAGGCTTACCGTTAGGGTAAGCCAGGAAATTACCAGAAGTTAACCATTCTGAAATTACACAGTAGGCCATTTCTGATGGTTAACCTAATATAGACCCATCACACCACTCCTTCAGTGTTGAGTGATGACATTTGAGACGGGGACCTGTCTGCAATGCTCACTGAGGCACTATCCCAGCCCTGTACCCAAACTCAGGCTGCCTCATCGGTCAATATTAATGAATAAATGAATAAAGAAGCTTCAGGTCAGATTGAACTTGATGTGATAAGTGCCTAGCACAGTCTGTGCCAGTGTGGGGGAGGGCCACCTGCCTTCCATTTGGCACTAGTCAAGGAGAACAGAGGCCTGAACAGAGGCGGGGTGGGGGGGGGGTGGGCGGTGTTGAGGCTGGGTGCACATCACTGGCCACGGTGGCTGGCTCCAGCTGCTGTGACTCCCAGCCTAGTTTCTCCAGGACTGTGCCCAGTCTCACTTTGAAGTGGGCTCCTCTAGATGGAGAGACCGATGTAGTGAGATGTCTGGGTGCTGCCTCTCACCAGTCTTCTTCTGACCTGGTGGTCCAGGCTTGTAGCTGGTGCACTGTGTACCAATGGCCACACGGTGGCAGTGTTGGCACCAACTGGGCTCTGGGAGGCACAGGAAGCCCCAGCCAGTTCCTGCAAGATGCCTTCAGAGGCCGCTGGGTAGTGTGCATGCTGCGTGCACAAAGGGGTAGATGTGCTGGGTGGTATTCGAGGGTGCCCCCGTGCCTGTAATTATAGATGGAGAAGTCTGGAGGGGTCTGTGTACATAGGCACACATGCACACTTGACTGTCTGAATGCGGTATTTGTGCCTCCGTGGGTGTTTTTAACAGTGTGTCTTTGAATCTGTGTAACTATATGAGATAAGGATGCTCACAGAGGGAGAGTGTTTGGTGTGTAAAAACATCATGGTGCTGATGTGCACATGTGGGGTAAGTGTGTTTCTGGGAGAGAGGAGCTGACAGCTTGAGGTTGTTGGTCTATACCAGTACCAGGACTCCTGGAGCTCTGTCTCCTCCTGCCTGGGACCCTATCCTCTATAGACAACTGTTCTGATTCTGACTCTCAGGGCCTCAAGCTGGGGCCTCACTGGCTGCAAATGACCTAAGGTGCTCTGTTCCCACCTTCCCTGCCCACGTCTCCCTGGGCCCTCCCTCCAGCCACTGACACCTGCAATAGCAGAGTTTCACTCCCCACAGCTTCACGACTCATAGTACACATAGTGGGGTGACAGCCTCCAGTTGGCATGCAACAGAGCCTACTCCAGTTCCCCAACCTGGAGAAGAGATACCATACCCTTGTCATTAGGGTCCTGGGTAGTCCCACAGAGCTGATCTCAGTGTGCGACCATGTGCCTTATCCTTAACCGGTGGTGCCTGAGACAGGGCTCTGCCTGTCTCCTCCTACCTCAAAGTGGGACTCGCTCTCAGACTCTGTGGCCCAAACCTTGGGAGGATGTGGGGATGCCACTAGCTCCTCCTGGCCCCATCTCTTACCCCGTGCAGTCATATCACAGCTTCCTCCCAGCCTGCTCCCTCCCCCTGCCAGGCGAGGGCCAACAGTGGCACGTCTGGCCACGTCTGGACACCCTTCCCCCTGTGGTTATTAATAATTGGGTATTAGGCAAGAGGCACTATTGATTGTGGTGCGGGCAGCTCCAGGTCGAGGTAATTTATGGAAACACCGGTGTCCCTGGTGATAAATAATGAAGTGATCGTGAGGATGGGTCACTAGTGAGTGGCCTCCACCCTCTACCCTGTCCACTGACACACTAGCTCATAAATGGAGGAGGGAGCGAGAGACCCAGCAAGCTGGAAAGACAAAGGACTCTGGTGATGTGAGCCTCCAGAAGACAAGGGGAAGCAGAGACATGGCTCCGTGGGCCCAGGTGGCAGGAGCTGGTGGGAAATGATACAAAAGGGCAGAATGGCAGGCAGGGCATGAGAGGGGAACCGTCGGGACAAGGAGACATGGGGAGAAGTGGGGTGGGAGAGGGATGAAAGAAGGCAGGGGAGGCTGAGAAGAGAAGCTCTCAGCTGGGAGGGTGGGGACAGCAAGGACAGAGACAAACAAGCCAAGGCAATGAGACAGGGCAGCAGGCTGAGTGGCTTCAGGAGGCTCCCCAGAGGGGAGGTGTGATTTGAGCCCGGACTTAAGCAGGTGGGAGATGTATTCCTAGGGGTGGAAACGTGATGCCATGATGATGTTTTCAAGGCAGAAAACCTGGCACCCACCCACCCCCACACTCAGACACAGAGCTGCAGCTTTAACTTGGTTATCTCTAAGGCTAAAGAACTCACTTCCACTCTTGAGGAAACCTAATTCTGAGAATGTCCTTTCTCACAATTACCCTTCAGCCTCTCCCTCCATTGCCCACTGTCACCCCCACATGCTGACCATCAGGGAGCCATGTGTGGCTGCTGTAGACAGTGCTTTTACTATGGCTGGTCATCCTGTCTTGAGCAGAGGTAGGGATGGGGACTGTTTCTTTTCTCTGGATCCACAGTGCTCACTTTGGCAACCCAGAGCCTGGGGCTTCTTAGAAAGGTGCCAGGTACTGCCTCTCTTCCCATGCCGGCCATCTTCTCTGGGTGGGAAAGAATACCAAGGCCAGTCTGTAGGCTGACCTGAGGAGGACACCCATTCTGTGTCCCCTGGGCAGTGTCTTGACCTGTTGCCTACTGATGAGGTGACTGTGCACAGGTTCCCAGTGGCCTCTAGGATCCCAGAGTTGTGTGCAAGGTGCCTAGAACCAGAGGAAACTGCATATGGATCCCTTCCCCACTGCTTTGTCCTACACTCCCTGAGTAGCCTAGCTTTCTCTTTCATGTCTGGGACTCATGCTTAAGAGCCTACAGTGATCTTGACATGACTCTGTGCCCTGGTTCTGAGCCACACTGCTCAACATCCCCCTCATGCCCAACCTTATCCTGACCCTATGGGATTCTCCCACACTCACACCAGGGAGTAAGCGCTCAGGGCCACCATGTCAGTACCACCCTGCATCCATCCATCTCTCGTGTCCCTTTTTTGTGGAGGTTTGCTTCCAGAGACTTCTCATCCACTCTCTGCTTTGCATCTTGACCTTCACCCTGGAGGTCAAGGCTCAGGTCCATCTGGTAGAGGCTCTTCTTGGCAACTGCTCTCCTAGGATTATGGCTTCCTATTAGGGGCTTCTAGACCATTCCTTGCTGTCCCATTCTAGAATCTTCACTGAGCTATTAAACTCAACTATTACCATTCATGCACTCAGCAGTTAATTAACATTTTGTTTTGTCTCCCAATTTATAGCTACCCAAGGGGGTGGAGCTGAGAGGATGATGTCGTGGCCACATACCCTGGGTACGATCTTATAAAGGATGAGTCCAGGCAACTGTTAGGAAGCATTGAATCTCTTGCTCATGGGACTGGGGCTATCCTGTAGGAAGCAGATGGGCTCAGAGGCCTGTGTGGCCGGGAGGAGCACCTAAGAGTGAGCATGAGACAGACACCAGCTTGATTCATTAAGGACAAGTGAGGAAGGTCTACACACCCTGGAGGGATGTGGGGAAGTGGGTGGATCTACGCAGCTGGAGCCCTGCCCTCATGGAGTCAGGACAGCCATGAGAGCTGGAAACAGTTCGTGTTCAGGATGCTGGAGAAGATGCCTTCCTGGGTATTTGTTGCATCTGAGTGTCCAGCCCAGAGCCACCAGGCTTGGCCGAGTCTGACACCAGCAGACACAGGGAGGAGATGAGCTGGGGCCGAGAGGATGAGGGCTGGAAGGTGTGAGGAGGCAAGCTGAGGCCATATGCAAAG
The DNA here is from genome assembly GCF_903995425.1 of Onychomys torridus. Taxonomy (NCBI): domain Eukaryota; kingdom Metazoa; phylum Chordata; class Mammalia; order Rodentia; family Cricetidae; genus Onychomys; species Onychomys torridus. Next base: position 4,942,222 of record NC_050446.1, on the reverse strand, counting down.
GCTGGAGACTTGTGGAGCTGGGAGGAGGGACATCCATCAGAGCCTCCAGGGGAGCCGAAGAGACCTGTCAGCAGGCTGTGGTTGGGGAAGAAGAAGCATGGACGTAGATATCAATTAGGGGATCTGTGTGTGCCTTCCTCTCCAAATATTCCCCTAATGCAAGCAAGGCTGAGATTGCCTGCTTCTGACAAGGGCAGGCGGGGGTAAGCCAAACCCTGGTGCTCTACCATTGAGCTAAACACTGGCCCTTCCACAGATCTTTTAGATGCTCCCCTGGCCCGTACTGGTGAGCCAATGTGGGGCTCCCGAGGGTCCCCAGAGCCCTTTCTGGTTCCCCATAAATCAGAGTCATCTCAGGGACTTGCTCCCTTGTCTTCCCAAGGCCACCTGGCTGATGGCAGAGGCAGGGAGGCTTCACAGTAGGTGTATGGAACTCTGCTCTGGGTCCCGCAGGCCAGCTTGGTGGTACCTGGCACATCGGGTATTCCTTCATTCTCCTCAGTTTACTGGACCTCCCTTCCTCGAAGCCCGTGCAGCCAGCTCCCCAGCTCCTCCAAGTCTCCCAAGCCCCCCCCCCCCCAGCCCTCTGCTGTGTCCCGTATAGTTGCTCTCCAGAACACCTGTCTGCCCTCTGCTGCAGAGGAGCTGTGGCGCGCCGTGTCCTATGCAGGGCCTGGCTCCAAGGAGGTCCTTGGTCACTGGTCACCCTGGTCACCATGGGTTGAATGCTGAAAGAACAGACAGGATACCTAAGGCACTCCAGGCCAGGTTGAACATGGGGGAAGTGGCTGAGCCGCCGCTGCTGCTGCTGCTGGTGGGTCCCAACGCCCCTCCCAGGCCCTCAGCACCGCCCCCCCAACGGCTTTGTTCCCGACCTCAAACCACAGGGAGAATAAAGTTTGTGAAATATTAGTTTAATAAGACATGCGACTACTATTAAGGATCCAAGGGTTCTTATTTATTATTCATGGGGCCGTGTGATTTAGGGGCAAGTGGGTCCGCAGAGGCTCTGCTTGGCCGCCTCTCCCGCAGCCAATCCTCCCCGCTGCACCCGGTTTCCATCATCCTCTCCTCCTGCTCTTGCTCACACCGCAGTGCTCACAGGGATTCCCCCCCCCCCCCACCAGGTGTGGAGTGGAGGACAAGGTGGTCGCAGTTCTTCCCTGGCTGCCTGCCCTGGGCCCTGATCTGCGAGAATCTCTGAAAGGAGAAAGTCCTGCCTGTGGAGGAGACCCTCAGCGTTGTAGCAGGCCGAGGGGCGGTCCCTTTTCGGTCTCCTCTTTAGGGTCCTGGGACCTCTGAGAGGTAGGTAGGCGAGGCAGGCCTAGGCAGGCTAGGAGAGTCAGGACGGACTGTGCTAACTTGCTGTGTGACCTTGACAGGTGTCTTGCCTTCTCTGTCTCAGGCTCCCTCTAAAATCAGAGCCTGGGTGGATCATCTAAAAGTTTCTCAGCAGGAAGGAAATGGGCAGGTGTCTTGTGTGTCGTGTACAATATCTTCCTAGACGCACAAAATCCGTCACGGCATCTCAGTGCTACCAATTTCCTCTTCTGTGACTTCATAGTCAGCTTCTTCTCATGCCCCCAGGCGCAGACCCTCTGTCCTGGCTTCTTTGGTTATGCTTTGGAGTTGCTCGCTCTTGAACTTTGGAGTAGTAAAGTCACATGACCTTATAAAACACGTGATTGTCAACAGTTTCCTCCTTTTTTATTGTTGAGCAACACTCCACGGGTGTGACTGACAAGCTGTGAATCCATTCACGCAGGCTTCCGGTGTTTGGTGCTCATGAATGACAGCTTCCGGGAGCGTCTGCAGCCTCTTGGATTTTATTTCCCTTGGGTAAATATTTATGCATGAACTTGCTAAGTCAGAAGGTAAGTACTTTTTGTTGTTTAATGTTTGATTTGTATATTTCTCTGCATTACTAAGGCTCCAGTCCACAGCCCTGACTGTCACTGTACCATGGAGCTACCCCACTGGTACCCATGTTTGTTATTTTTAAAGAGTCCTTCTTATTTTTAATTGTGTGTATGTTTGTCTACATGTTTATGCCCCATGTGTGTGGTTCCCTAAGAAATCCAGAAAAGGGCGTCTGATCCCCAGGAGCTGGAGTTAAAGGCAGGTGACCCGGCATGGATGCTGGGAAATGAACTGTTTTGTGGAAGAGCAACATGCACTCCTTACCACTGACCCACCTTTGGTCCCCTGTGCTGGACTTCCCAGCCTTTGTTAGTTTCAAGGGCTGCAGAGGTGGCTCAGTGGTTAAGAGCACTGACTGTTCTTGCAGAGGACCCAGGTTCAGTTCCTAGCTCCCATGTGGTGCTTCACAACCATCTGTAACTCCAGTTCAAGGGGATCTGGTGCCCTTTTCTGGCCTCTATGAGCGTCTGCAGTCATGTGTGTGTGTGTGTGTGTGTGTGTGTGTGTGTGTATTGAAACATTACACAAATCATTGTATTTACAGTCTCATCAGCAAAGCCTAGAGCTCTGTGAGTGCTCCACATCCTTGCCATCAATTGATAATGTTGGACTTTTTACTTTTATCCATTCTATTGGGTGCATTGGTACTTCGTGTGACTTTAATTTGTGATTTGCTAAAGCTAATGGTCACTCTTGTGATTTGAGGGAATTTCTATATTTTCTTTTGTGACCTGTTATTTCCTGTTTGGGTTGCCTTCTTGGTTTTGCTTTTATTCATAGGACATATTTACACACACAGACTGAAAACCAGAGGCTGGGAGATGGCTCAGTGGGTAAACAGCTGGCCATGAGAACCTTGTGAGCTGAATTTGGATCCACAGAACTTCCGGAAAGCTGGGCCCTGGTGCCCAAGCACTCCTGCAGTGACTCAGTAGCAGAGGAAGACAGCAACACCCTGGAAGTTAGCAGGCCCGCTACCCTGCTCACACACCTGAGACTGCTGCAGCCCCTGTGAGGACCGACACCCGAGACTGCCTTCTCATGTGCAGGCCTGAACTGTACCCATCGGACACACAGAGCACACAGGAGTGGAAGCCCTGATAGGCATGTAAATGGTGAAGTTTAAAAATTGTAGCATGTCTAAGTCTGGTTTTTGATAAATAAGTTCTAACTGAAGTCCAGTTTCTGTTTACAGGTCTTGTGTCTTGTGGGCTCTCAGGTGATCTTTGCTCCATGTTGTGAGTCCGTTTTCTTGTAGAAGTGTATAGTTCAAGTGTTATGATCCATTGTAGACTGACTGTTGTGTGAGGCTTTTCTGTTTGCTTTTGATTCTGTTTCTTTGTTCATTCATCCAGTTGTCCAGTGTGATTGAAGTCTTTGCTTTTTACAGTGAGTATGCAAACAGAGGCAAGGAAGGGAGGGAGGGAGAGTGGGAGGGAGGACAGTGGGGAGAGGGAAGGGGTGAGAGACAGACAGACAGGGTGAGGGAGGAAGAGCAGGTGAGCGAGCAGGCCCTCTGAGTACTGGTCTGTCTTGGACTTTCCTTTCCTTTCCCAAGCGTCTGCCTTCATGCCAGGCCCCACAGTCTTGATTACATCACCTTTACAATGAGTTTTAAAACCAGGCAGAATAAAATCAATGTATCCTTTTAATATTGACTGGGTTATTGTTGGTCCTCTGCTTTCTCATATCAGTTTGAGAATCAACTTGCCAATGACTCATAGAAAGTCTATTTAATATCTTTGTTGGGACCCAAGTTTTCCATAACTCACCCTGGGCAGGCCTTGGGAGGCTCTCTGTCCCCCAAGTCTGCCCCCCCAACTACCTTTTCTGCCAGTATTCCTCTGAAGATGAACTCCTTCTCAGCAGCCCAGAGGGTGAAGCTGAGGGTCTAAAAGCCAAACTCATCTGGCGTGAGAGAGCTCAGCCTGGTCCTGGGGTCATTGCCACACCTGTGAGGCAGCTGTGGAGGACCCAATGTGTCACTAAAATATTGATGATTGAAATGCTGTGATGCCTGAGGTTCAGCTCAAAATAACAGAGTGAGTAGTATATACAAGCAAAATTGGTCATGAGCTAAGCATGGAAATTGGGCGTGGGCACAGAGGACTCATAATACCACTCACCCCAGCCTGAATGCTTACAATATACATTCTTTATTCCTCCCCCAGCCTCATCTGGACCCCACTGCTCTCTGGTTAATGACGTTCTCTTTGCCATCTGCAGCTTCTCCAGTGGCTGCTCAGCCTTGTGCACCCTGGAGCAGATCCCACTGCGCAGGTGGCCGTGTCCAGGCTGCCCCTGATGCGGGGTTGGCAGGTGGGTTTCCACCTCACCTTAAATGATTTCTGAGATGATTGACCTCAAACAGCTGCCACCTGCAACCCTGGGCAGGGCCCTGGGCCAGCCCAGCAGCAATGGAGGGCTGGATGGAGAGAGAAGACTGAGCTGAGGGCAGAGGGGAAGACCATGGGGGACTTCAGAGGCCACTGCAAGACCTGGGCTCAGCTCCAAGTGGAGGCTACAGTAGGAAAGACAACTGTCCCTTAAATGTGGGAAGATGCTTGCAGCTGCTGTGAAGAGGACAGCATGAAGCAGAGAACACCAGGAGGCTGCTGTGGCCACCAAAATCATCACGACATGGGCTTGCACTAGGCAGTGGAGGTAGTCAAAATGGCCTGGCAGGATACACAAGGTGTCATGGACAGTCTTCCTCACAGGTGGGTTTGGGGTTGAGAGAGAAATAGGGGAGTCAGCAATGGAGCTAAGGACAGGCTGGAGCAGTGGGTGAAGAGTTGACATCTCCCAGGCCAGGGACTATGGGAACAGCAGAGTCAGGACCATGGTGTGGCTGTGTTAAACATGTGGCTTGTCCTTGCAAAACTCACATAGGAGTGTAAGGACCATTGTAACAGTGTGAAAGGATAGTGTACCCCGTAGGGGTGAACAGGGTTCTGTATGATCTGAAGTAGCCACTGGGGAAGTGGTTAGCTCCCATGGAAGTGGGTTTCTTGTGGAATCTGTGGGTTCTGCCCATGTTACCTATCTGTCTTTACCCTCATGGTGAGCTATGTTATGACAGTATAGGGCCCTTCACCAAATGCACCATACTCTTGCATGTCCCAGTCTCCAGAGCCAGGAGCTAAAGAACCTTCTGTTGTTGATAAACGACTGAGCCTGTGGTACTGTTGTAACAGAACACCAATTGAGATGGTCATGTGGTCTGTTGCATGGACAAGGACACACAGGAGCCCAGCGTGTAGGAGCCAGTGCTGGGGACCGAGGCCAGTAGTCTGTTCTGGGATGGGGTTGAAAGCTCACTGGGTAGTGACAGCACAAGACAGCATGTCCAAAGCTTGATCCCGTAAGCATGAGAAGAGTCCCCTGCACTCCCAGCGCCCCCCACCGCCCACCCCACCACTGAGCTCCCACACAGGGTGCTGCCTCCACTTGGCCGTTGGTTCCTGTTCTGTCCCACTCTGTCCAAGGCCCCATCCACCTCCTTCTCTGAGCTCGTTGCTCATCCCACCTCACAGTGCTGCCTGCCCAGCTTTCATCCCTTCGGAGCCTATTTGTCATTTCACCAAAACTCACTTCTCTGTCAACTTTCTTAAAAATAGTTTCCATGTGCTACCCTGTGATCCCAAACCCTGGTGAGGGCAATGTGTGGGGTGCAGATGCTGCTCCCGAGCTGCTTTTAAAAGAGGGGTCCTTCCCAGACAAAGGATGCTTAGAGAGAAGCCAGTCAACCATGCATCGCTGATGGGTCCCCTCACCCACAGCATCCTGACATTCCTTCTCGTCTTTCCATGTGGGGATACCTAAAAAGATGGAGCACCTATCTCAAATGGACAAGAATGGGCAGAGTAATAGGGTGTCTGCTTAGGCTGCTCACCCACACCCAAACACACCCCACTCACTCTAGCTACAGTGGTTTGTACAAAGGCAAAGGCAAGATAAGAGGGTCTAAAATGAGGCAGTCAGCAGGACAAAAGGTGCAGACCCTGCAAGTGGGGCTGGCAGTGTGCATGGAGTAAACGTCCAGGTTTAACAGAGATGCATGCAAGATTGACAGTTTATAGCCAGTGCCAGTAGTCCAGGCTGAGAGATTAGATGCTGAGCCCTGGCCTGAGCCCCTAGCCACCTCATCTTCAAGTGTGGTGTAGGGCAAACAGCTGAACCTGGTCCAGTACTCACCCCCACGCCCCAACCAAACCTCCCTCCCTGCAAGACTAGCCCCTTCCCTGGAGGAGGCCAGGCTGCAGACAGTGCCACTGCTCAGGAAGGGAGTTGAATATTCAGTATCTGGGGAGACAATAAAAGTCCCAGGAAGAACCTGGCTAAGGCAATTACCTCTGCATAAATGCATATATTATTCATCCGTGGCTTTGAATATATAAATAATACTGATACAATTTGCATGCGTTAAAAGGGGATGTAATTACCCACGGATGCCTGTGAGCGCCTGGTACCCACTGGCCATGTCCTGGGCCTGCTGCCTTGCCCCTAGAGACTCACCTTTGCCCTTTCTAGAGGCAGACTATGCTGCATGTGGGTGTCTGGTGTGACTAGGGAGCCTGATGCCTCTGGCAGTTCTGTTGGACTGTGCTTTTTGGCGACCTTGGGGCTCTTCTTGCCTCCCAACTCCCTTGGAAAACTTTGGACTCTTTTTAATAAAATCATTATAATTGTCCCTTTTAAAAATCACATTGTCTTGGGCTATGGAAACAATGCTTGTTCATCATGTATAATTTGGAAAATGAACAAAGTTGAAAGTGAAGAATAGAATTTTACTTCCCCACTGCCATGAAGTGGCCACAGCATGTCTGTCTTTTGGCTAGCCTTGTCCACTTCTAATAAACTTAGGATCATATTATGCACAATGGTTTGTAACCTGCTTTTATCTTTTATGCCACATCATCAGCAGATGAAAAAATATAAAAGGCTAATAAATAGAAAAAGATCTCACGAGTAACTAAAGAAAATAAAAATTATAGTCACACTGAGACACACATTTTCACCTACCACACTGACAGATTTAAGATAGCAATTCTAACCACTGCTAGCACACATGCATGGGAAGGGGCTCCCCAGAAGAGTCGCTGCAGAAAGAGCTCAAATCGGGGAGACTTTTCTGAAGGGTGATTTAGCAGTATACATCAGGAGACTTAAAAGTGTGTGTGCATTTGGCCTCTGAAAATCTGTCCCGTAGAGTCTCAATTGTCAGTCAGAGAGAAGGATCACTGCAGTCACACGTACAAAAAATTAAAAACAACTTTAAAAATTCAGGGGTGGGAATTAGTGAGGGATGTTATGACCTGGAGACGTACCTGCAGCAGATAGTGGAGATATATGTAGACATATGCACACACAGAGACACACAGACACAGATACACAGATGTGCACGCACACATGCGCACATCCAGTCATGCATGTACACATGAGCACACAGTCACACTCACACTCAGAGTCAATACTCAGCATGTATAAGCCAAGGTGATGATTACATTAGGACTCCTGGCTGAAAAAGCTGATTTCTCTCCCTCCTTGTGAAATGGGACTAGACAAAGGAAATAAATGACAAGGGGCTAGGGAGATGGCGGGTGGGGAAAGCACCCATAGCAGAAACTTGGGAACCAGAGTTTGGATCCCCAAGCTGCATCCTTGATACTCACTTAAAGCCAGCAGACCTGGGGAGCTGCTCGCCCAAAGGCAGCTGCCACCCTGTTGAGTTTCTTGCATTCCTCTGGCCAAAGCCAGTCAAAATGCAGCCCAGCTTCAAGGGGTGGGCATAGACAGAGATCATCAGGTCCTGCAGCGGGCAGTGGGGAGCGGGCCGTGGAGAGGTGTGAAGATCAGTGCCATGGTCTCCCTACTCTCTCTTCCTGGTGTGGTCGGTTAGGTGGGGTCTCCTCTAACACAGCAAGGTAGAAAAGAAAACAACGAATCAATCTCCTGACCAAGACAGTAGAATCTCTGTCCCTGGTACAGAGCTAACCCCAGGTGAGCAGGTTCCAGGCCTAGGAAGGTGGGCTCACCCTAAGCCATGTTAACTAAAGAGCTGGAATAATTCGTACTTTTCCTTCCCAGAATCCTCCGGCCCAGTGCAGAAGCCTACAGTGCACATGTAGGACCACAAGTCTGCCCAGTTTCCTGAATTATTCAGATAGGGTGGTTCTCCTTTTCTTCTGTCTCTTTACTAAGCTAAGCAGTTTTCCTTAATGTTTTGGGCTGCTTGTCTGTGACGTCCGCGACCATGGCGGCAGCTGAAATAACACGGCTTTTCCCTTTCTCCTTTCCCCTCCAGGCAGCTGATGAGGTTTTACAGCTTGTCTGCCCTGAGGTTTTTATTTTAAATTCTAAAAAAAAGTCTTAGAATTTCTATTTGAGTCCATTCTTAAATTCTTCTATTTAATGAGACCAAGAACCTGATTTTTCCTATATCAAATACATTCCTGCTCCGCCACAGCTGTAGCTTTCCTTATTGGAAATGGTTTACAGTAACTACAATCCCCACAATGCAGCTCTCCTTCCCTCCCTACTGCTGTCTGGTTCTCTCAAGAGCCTCCCTGATGGGAACTGTAGTTCAGAGAGGCCTTAAGTCAGGGATGGGAGAAAGATGAAGGTTGGGGAATCAAAACAGCTCCGCTCTGGCTGTCCTGCCTAGTCTCAGCTAACTGGAGTGGTTTCCTTCTTCACCAGAGGAGGCCGCAGGGGATGCAGGGGAAGGGTGAGAAGTAGATCCCTCCCACATCTTTTTCTCACTAATCCAGTCAGATCTGTTTAGAGCCTTATCCTTGTATTCCAGGGACTGGCAGGTCTTGACCTTTGGTCCCAGGCTGCTGAAGCAGCTCAGACTCAAGGTGACATGAAGTTAAGATGCCTCTAGACAGCCTTGGGTTCGTTGTGCAAGCTGGTCTAATTCTTCTAGTGCCCTGGATACTGTGTTCAAATCCATCCTATCATTTAACCATAATAATCTGGTAGAGAGGGAAAAATACCAGCCCATTTCCCAGATGGAGACTGTGACATTGGGAAAGATCATCCAGCTATCAGGTGACATGAGGGCAGGTGTACAGAGCTCAGTACCCATGTCCTCTGACTCTTCTAATCATAAACTGATGTAAATTTGCATAATGCAGAATTATTTGTATTTTGGCATTCATTTATTTTTTGCTTATATGCATGCACATGCTGCTTCGAACATGTGGAGGTCAGAGGGCAGCCTCCAGGAGTCAGTTCTCTCCTTCTACCAGTGGGTTCTGGTGATCGAACTCAGGCCTTCATGCTTAGCCTCAAATGCTCCCTACCCACTGAGCCACCTTGCACCAAACTAACCATTTAGAAGTGAGCCTTTTTTTTTTTTTTTTTTTTGAGACAGAGTTTCTCTGTGTAGCTTTGCACCTTTCCTGGAACTTGCTTTGTAGACCAGGCTGGCCTTGAACTCACAGAGAACCACCTGCCTCTGCCTCCCAAGTGCTGGGATTAAAGGCGTGCAACACCACTGCCCGGCTGGAAGTGAATCATTCTGCAGCAATTCAGTGCATTCTTGATGCAGATCTGCTTCTCTGTCTGGTTTTCAAACATTTTCAAGCTCCCAGTAGTAATAAAACCCCAAGTCCATGAGCTGGCACTCGGGCTCCCCCTGCCCACAAGTGGGAGTTCTCCCAGTGTTCTGGGAATGTCATCTTTATTGTTGGCTTTACAGCCGAGGGACGGGGTAGGTGAACCCTCTTCCCTCTCTGCTTGCCTCGGCCTGTGCCTGACACTCCTCCAGCAGCCTTGGTCCAGGCCTCACCAGGGGTGGAGTCCCTGCCCCAGGCCAGTCCTGCTTTCAGTGTGAGCCAGACACCTGCCGGGCTCTGCCCCCATTCTCCAACCCCCCTGGGTCTTCACTACCACACCTGCCTTGTTTTCCTCCAGCATCACCCTGTCATTGTCATAGTTAGGGTTTCTGTCGCTGGGATGAAACACTGTGATCAAAAGCAAGTTTGGGAGGAAAGGGTTTGTTTGGCTTACACTTCCATATCATAGTCCATCATTGAAGGAAGTCAGGGCAGGAACTCAAACAAAACAGGGCAGGAACTCTGATGCAGAGGCCATGGAGGGGTGCTGCCTACTGCCTTGCTCCCCATGGCTTGCTCAGCCTGCTTTCTTATAGAACTCAGGACCACTAGCCCAGAAATTGCACTACACACAATGGGCTGGGCCCTCCCCCATCAATCACTAATGAAGAGAATGCTCTACAGCTGGATCTTATGGAGGCATTTTCTCAGTTGAGTCTCCCTTCTTTCAGAGAACTCTCTAGGGTCAAGTTGACATAAAAACTAGCCAACACAATTGACCCCTTCACACCTTCAAATCCAGTACCACCTGAGGGACTCTTACATTACCAATTTTGGCAGCCAGCACAAGGACAACTTTGGCCATCTCTGGAATCCAACTTCTATGTTCTGACTCTCAGGAAACACTTTCCAGAGGATTTCACCTCAAGGAGACTGGTCTCTTTTAATCACAGCCAATTCTTCAGCTCCAGCTGGCCAGACACCACAGATCCTTCACACAAATGGCCTGGTAAAGTCTTTGCTTCCCTCTGAAATGTCACAAGCCATGCCTCCAACGGCACTGTTTTCAATATTCTTATCTCCTAAGCTCATACAGAACAGCTCACTGAGCTCTCAACACTCAATGGCCTTTCTAGCCCAAAGTTCCAAAGTCCTTCCACAGTTCCCCCCAAAACAACATGGTCAGCTCTGTCACAGCAATACCCCACTCCTGGTACCAAAATACATATTAGTCAGGGTTCTCTAGAGGAACAGAACTTATAGAATAAATCTCCCTCTCTCTTTACTTCAAATGATTTAATTAAGAAGTAATTCTTCACAGGTATGCCTGGTCATTAGCGTTTTAATTAATTCTAGATGTAGTCAAGTTGACAACCAAGAACAGCCACCACAGCCATGAAAGGTCCATTTGGGTGGGACCCCAGTTCTTGGCCCTTCCGGCTGCCACCTGTATCCCCAGAGCCTGAGCCTGGTTCTTGCTCTTGATCTCAGTGTCTCCTGTCACCTGCAGATCCCCCAGAACCTTCATGATACTGGGGGTCCTTCAAACCTCACCTGTCTTGGTGAGAGAAGTAGGAATCCCATAGGCCTTGAGTATGAAGTGTGTGTGTGTGTAAGGGAGCTGGGATTCTCGGCTCTTCTTATGAGGGAAGCTGGCAGCTTGGCCCTACCACACCCTCCCTCCCACTCCTGGGGATCCCCAGGGCCAGAAGCCCTGGCGACTCATCAAGCTTCATGTCCAGAGCTCAGGACAAGAAGCCAGAGAGATGTCAGTGACTCCCCTTCCTCCTGGGACAAGTGTACATGAATCTGCATGTTCCTTCAGAGCCCTCTGTACTCCTATCCTGGACCATTTTCATCCTGACCGTGATTCAGCCAATCATCTGACAGTCCTGAGCCAGGTCACCTGTGCACAGCTAGACTCAGTCTTTGGTAAGACCCCATTCCAACCAGAGATAATTCCAGAGCAGGGAGGTCCTTGTCCTGTAGCCCACCTGATGGCACACAGTTGTTCTGCCCCTGCCCCTCCCTTCCCTCCTGGGTTGCCTGAGTTGATAATTGTCAAAGTGACTGCAGACCAGGCCTGGAAATCTGGGGAGCTTTCTCATCAGGCTTTTTAGGGTGCTCTGCTGGCACTGAGGCCTTCTGGTACCAGCTTTATCACTCGGGCCCATAGCATGGGCAAAACTCTGCTTAGCCACACCTGGACTCCTGCCACCCACATCTCTCACCAGTGATGTCACCCTGGGTACAGTACCTAGTGCCGTGGTTCCTGCCATGGTGTGCCCTGTGCTTCTGAGAGTGGGAAGCCTGGTTCACAGTAAGCACTGGGACGCGGCTAATGCCACTCTGCAGGCATTCTTTATTAACAGTCGTCACAGGCGCATGCTGAGTGGCATGGGGAATAGAAAGATATGAGTGTGTAGGCCCAGCACTCAGGAGGCAGAGGCAGGTGGATCTCTGTGAATTTGAGCCAGTCTGGTCTACAGAGTGAGATCCAGGCCAGCGAGGGCTACATGGTGAGACTGCCTCCTACCGCAAAACAAAACTATCTTTCTTATCTTTCTGTCTTGTTTTGAGGCAGAGTTCCTATGGGTCCCTCTCTTTTCACATGCCTCTCCCTGCACTGGAGTCCCCAGCCCATCTCATCCTTCTTGTGTGAAGGGCAAATCCAGTACACTCACATTGTCTCCACATGTGTGTGAACTGTGTGTGTAGTGGTGTCCACACACTTGTGCCTAATTGTGTGTACTTGTCTTGGGATCAGCCTGGGCTGCAGAGGATGTCTCAGCCAGTAGACATTCACTTTCTACAGTTCTGGAGTCTTGAGGTCCAGCCCAAATTACAGGCATGTTCAGATTTCACTGAGGACTTCCTCACTTGCAGGCGGAGGCCCTCACATTGGCCCTTGCTCACCCTTGACTTTTCCTTTTGTGTGCACAGGGCATGGGAATGGGGAGGAAAATGAACATTCCATGTCTTGTCCCCTTATAAGATCACCAGACCTACCAGATTAGAGCCCTGTCCTTATGATGTCCTATAACCTTCATTACTTCCCAAAGGCCCTAACTCTAAATACTATCACATTGTGTATGTGTGTGTGTAGGGAAAGTTAGATCTTCAACATGAATGGGGGCATGTCACAGTTCAGTCCACAGCAGTGTGTGTGTGTGTGTGTGTGTGTGTGTGTGTGTGTGTGTGTGTCTGTGTGTGTGTCTGTGTGTGTGAGGGAGAATGTATATAGGCCTGTTCCAGGTTCATGTCTGTGTGTCTGTCTGCACATGGGTTCATGTGTCTTGTGTAGCTGGACTGGGAGGGGGAGCAAGCAGTGAGAATCCGAACCTGCCAATCACCCCCTCCCACCTGAGGTAGAGGGAGGCAAGCTGAGGTACCAGCGGAAGCAAGCGTGGGCTCTTCTCTGCCGATCAAGATCTATAAATAAGGTTGTCTCCCTGGCATGTTCCACACCACACGCAGCTCTTTAATAAAAATTGGCTGAGATTTGTGGATAAGCCTGAAGCAAAGTCAATGCTTGGTGTCAATCCCACGCTAAGAGGGGCCTTCAGGGGTCAAGCTGCTTCCTGTATATGATGCCCCATCAAAGATATGTCAGCCTGGTGCTAAGCAGCTCCTAGAGTGCAGGGAGACACCCAGCTCTGACGGGGCTCACGTCAGGGTTCTCAGCTGTGGTACCAGGATAGAGAATGAGGAGGAGTGAGGGAACACAGTCCATGCCTTCCCCTCTATGGGACCCAGCTACTCCTCAGAGGCTGTGGAGGTCACAGTATCTTCCCTGTGTGAGCAGCAAGAAGATCGGGAGGTTGCAGCTCCTCTCTGCCCTGTCCCAAGAGGCATCTGTCCTGCTCCTCACCAGGCCAAATTCACAAACAGGGAGTCTGCAGAGGGCTTGTAGGGGTCACCAGCCTCCTGGGTGCTGCTGATGCTGGAGGGGTCAGGGTGTGTGCAGCAGCAGGTGAATTCTGTCCAGCCTTGGCCACTGGGTGAGGATGAGCATCTAATAGGCATGCTGGCCACACTCGGTGAGGCAGAAAGAGGGGAAATCAAACGAAGTTTGGTTTAATTAAGTATCAGGGAAGATTTATGCAACTTCCTCTCTCTGTCATAAATATTAATGAGGGCAGCCTGTAAGCTCTCCACCATCCTCTAGCTTGGTAGAGGACAGGCTGGTGGTGGGGAGGTTTGCAGCTGCCCCCCAGTTCCCATACCCACTCACACGTGCGTGCACATACATGCATGATCATAGAGTTTCATGGCATGCAAGTACACACACACACACACACACACACACACACACACACACACACACATCGTCTAGTGGCACCTATGATGCCTGGGCAGGTGGTGGTCTGGAAGTTTCCTGCCACACACTTAGCCACTTGGCAATGAGGCCCAGAAGAAAGGAAACTTTGCCCACTGGTCAGGGCTCCCCTTGGCCAGCTTGACCTCATTTCCTCTCATGGTTTACGCTGCTGTTGTCTGAGAGGCAGGAGGGTAGCACAGAATCATGGGGAGGGGGGCTAACTAAGGCAACATGGTTGGAGGCCTGAGAGTGTTGTCAGGGGTGTGTATGAGACACAACAGGCTGAGGGTAAGCAGGAGACACATCAGGATGGCCACCAGCGCAACTGGCATAGGAGCCTAGCAGGGGCAGGACTGACTGAGCAAGGCTGGGTCTTCCAGTACTCTAGAGAAACGGAGGCTGTAGTGTGTGTGTGTGTGTGTGTGTGTGTGTGTGTGTGTGTGTGTGTGTGTGTGTGTGTTAGGCAACAAACTGACTCATGATAAGGAATTGGCTTGAGTGCTTGTAGAGGCTGGGAAGTCTCAGGTCCACAGCCCAAAGGCTGGGGCTCCCAGGGACTGATGGGATAAGATCAGTCTGAATACCAGCAGGCTAGGGGCCCTGGAAAGGCTGAAAGCAGAAACAGACCCCACCTTAGCTCAAGCAGACAGGCAGGGGTCCCTCTCTCCACCAGGGCCTGGACAGAGTGTTTGCATGGTTGTAAAGAAGCACCATGGGAGGCCCAGGGCTCCTGGCTCTGAGGTCACAGGAGGCCCAGGGCTCCTGGCTCTAACGTACGTGGGTCTGACACCATATGCATAGGTCCACGAATGCCATGTTCTATTGGCTAAATGATTCCAAGAACCCTCAGCAGAGCCAGGTCCTAGATAGCTGGCTGGCAAAGAGAGGCAGTGGATCAGGTCATTTTGTTATATCTCTGTCATATCTTCTAAACCTTCAGACTTCCCAGTCAACACCTGGGCTAGCGGCTTCAGGCCAGGTCAGAAGGTCACACTTGGTTTATCTTCTCTCCTGCATCTTTATTGTGTCGGCTCCCTTCATCCCATGTCCCTTGCCGCCAGCATCCGCTCCTATTGCTCTGTCTCCGAGGACCCCTCAAGCTGCCTCTGCACTGAGGAGGAATGTGGGAATTCATGGCAACAGCCAGGGCCAGACCTGGCCAGGACAAAAAGTCCATCTGTCCTTTCTATAGGCCACACCCCGGGCCTATAGCAGTGTGGGAGCCCTTCCAGTGGAGTGGCAGTCTCTGTGTGGAACACACTTGGATCAGGATGGGCTAGAGACTCTTGCTCATCCACCTGTCAAGTGGTGCCATGGTGCCTCCTACCCCCCAAGATGTCTACCTATTAGCCCTTCTAGTAAGACTATGTGAGAGAGTCCAGACCCAAGGCCCCAGCTTGCCCTCTGTTGCTCTATCTGAACTCACTCACGAAACACAGGTACAGGGGCTGGAGGGATGGCTCAGTTATTAGGAACACATACTGCAGAGGACTTGAGCTGGGTTCTCAATGCCCACACCAGGCAGCTCACCATTACCTGGAACTCCAGCTTCAGGAGAATCCAGTGACCTCTTCTAGCCTCTGTGGGTACTGCACTCACGTGCATGGGGCGGCACCTGTGTGCACATGCACATAATTTAAAATCATAATAAAAATTCTTCTTTAAAAAGCACAAATGCAAAGACAATCATTTAGAATTTCAAAGCAAATTCAGGTGTAGAGCCATGTCTACCTAACCATGGCCTTAAGAAATGGCCTGGCTTAGCTGTGCTTCTCCTAGGGGGTGTTTTTGAGGTGGGATGGGGAGGAGTTACAGATAAACACAGACCTTTCTCCTCATGCAGTTGTTATTCTGACTTGGGTTCTTTTCAAGAAAAGAAACATCCATCAGTGACTCCTAGCTCCAGCCTTGTAATGAAATATTTTTTGAAACATCACCTTGCATTAAACATATATATGTTGTATTGTGGTTTTTCTGGTACTGTGATAAAATGCCATGACCAAGAGCAACTTGAGGAAGAAAGAGCTCATTTTGGCTCATGGTTCCTAAGGGACAGAGTCCATGATAATGAGGAAGACATGATATGGCTGCCAGAGCAGGAAGCTGGCTGGTCACGTGAGAGATTGAGCAGGAAGTGGGGGAAGGTATATACCCCCAAAGCCCCCTTTCAGTGACTGCTTCCTCCAGTAGGCTTCCCCCATAAAGATCTCATGACCCCCCCTCCCCAAACAGCACCACTAAGTGGAACTAGCTGTTCAAACACATGAGCCTGTGGGGGACATTTCTCATTCAGAACCTACATATGTGTACCTAGATAGACAAAATGGACTGTAAAATGTGTACCATCTATCAGAAACAGCTAATACAGTTTCCTTTATTACCAACTGGAACACTGAGTTGGTTCCCTGGGGTTTTGGGAACTAGTTTCTGTCTTCTGGCCAATGGACTCTTGTGTGGTAATCTATATAAGCCTGAGCTTTCGTTTTTTTTGGCAGACATTGGTTCAAGGCTCTGCTCGGCCACTTGCTGGGAACCTCACTCCTTTTTCTGAACCTTGTGACTCTCACTAATTGTATGAAATACCTAAATTCAATTTCACTCAACTTATTAGACTGTAGAGAGATGCCGAGACGGCCATACCAGACGTCTTTCATGGGCTTCATACCTTTTTCAGCATCTGGCGCAGGGTAGATGCTTGATATGCAACTGCTGAACATAACCAAGGTGGAGTTTGGATGGAATCTTGTGGAATAAATGACTAAAAGGGAAATCAGAGTGTCAAAGGGTCGTGTGTGTTTAAGCCCCCTAGATGCTTGATATGCAACTGCTGAACATAACCAAGGTGGAGTTTGGATGGAATCTTGTGGAATAAATGACTAAAAGGGAAATCAGAGTGTCAAAGGGTCGTGTGTGTTTAAGCCCCCTAGATTCTCTGCTTCTCCAGGTTATTTCACACTCAGCTGGTATGTTATCAAGGTGCTGATGTTGGCCAGTCTGGTGTGGGGACTATTTGTTAGTCTCTGGATAAGTAGGCTTTGAGCAGTTTGGTGTGTACAAGAATCCCTTGAACTGTGTTTTTAGGAAGCTGTGGAGCTAGGGCATGGCCCGTGCCAGTTATTTCTCTGTGCCATGGTACCACACTCTGACCCAAGCAACTTGGGGAGGAGAGGGTGTATTTTGGCTTACATTTCTGGGTCCCAATTGAGGGAAGTCGGAGCATGCTCTCAAGCAGGAACCTGGAGGCAGGAATCGTGCTGGGCCACTCTCTGGCTTCCTCAGGCAGTCTTCTCCAGCCCAGCTCCATCCTGCCTAGGGATGGTCCTGCCAATAGCAGCCTGGGACCCCCCACATCAATCAACACCATCTTTTTCAGACATTGACACCAAGTCAGTCTAATTTGAGCAGTTCTTCAATTAAGGTTCTTTCTCGCCAGGTGACTGTAGTAGGTTGTATGGAGTTGATGATAAAAACTCAGGACAGGGTCAGGTAAGATGGCTCATTGGTTAAAAGTAGTTGTTGCTCTTGCAGAGGACCCAGGCTCTGTTTCTAGCATGCACATGGTGATTCACACCATCTGTTACTCTAGTGTCAGAGCATTTGACAGCTTCCTCTAACCTCTGCCAACATGGTACACATAGGTGCACACACATGCTTGCATACAAAATACTAGAACACACTAAACAGGACAGGCACTTGTCTCACATGTGCAAGACTTTTGTCAGTCAACTTCTTGCATCTCAACGAAAAGTGCCAACCTTGGAACCTATTCCTTAGCTCTGCTAATGAGCCATTGTAGGTAGCTACTCAGTACTCAGAAGCCAGTTTCTGATCTGTTGCAGACACCACCCTGTCTTCTCACTGTGTGTTATACTCGCACATTGACATCTTTCCCTTTATTTGAAGCTTAAAATATTTTGGCTTTGTGTTATATGTGTGTCTGCACACACTGTGCACATTTGTTTATGTTTTTTTGTGTGTGTATAAGACATTTTCTCAATTGCTCTCCACTTCATTATTTTGAATCAAGGGCTCTCACCCAAGAGCCCTTATTACTGCAGTTTCATTTAGCAAGTAGACAAAAGTTCATGTGTTGCCTTAATTTAATTTAATTTTTACATGCATTTATTACATGTGTGTGGGGGTGTGCACACTACTTTTGCACATGTTGAGTTTCTATTTGAACAAAGTATCTTTTTCTATCTTTTCCTTATTGGTCTGTGTAGGACTTCACTTGTGTGTGAGTTTCCTGTGGGCAGCATGTAGGACTTCACTTTCTTCAGTCGGTCTGTATCTTTCAACCAAGGAAAGTACAAAGCAGGGGGCCAGGCTAGGGAGATTGCTCAGTGGTTAGAGTGCTTGCCAAGCAAGCATGATGTCCAGAAGAACCCAGGTATTAATCTTTCTGTCAGCTTGACTACTGCAGTCAACTAAAACCCTCCTGGTGACAGCCTACATAAAAGGACATGGAAGAAGGGAGTTTTGCTTTTTGCCTGCTTGTCCTCACTCTTGCTGGCAAGTTCATGTTCCCCAGGCATTTCTTCACGGGTTTAGAACCTTCCTCTTTGGGATTCAAGCATAGACTGAGGACCAGCATTTCTCTTCCTAGAGAACTCCTGTTCCCAGAACTCAGCATCAGATCGGTACTGCTCAAGCATCCAGTATCATGGATTAATCAACTACCAGATTCTTGGCCTTTATGCTTAGGAGATGACTAGCTTTTTACTACCAGGAATGCAACCTGCAAGCCATTCTAATAAATGAAAAAATGAACCCTATTTCCAGGCTAGAGTAAATTATCCTGAGACAGGGAAAATGAGGGGAGTAGTTGCCTAATCAGCTACCACCAGAGTATCACTGTGTAACAAGCCACATGTTTCTGCATGGCTAGAAACAACCATTATTTATTTTTGGTCACTTGTCTTGTAGGTTACATGTGTACTGGCTGCTGTCATCTTGGGCTGGCTGGACTTGGGTCCAAATTGCAGGTCTAGGTTAAAATTTCTCATTGTTTTAACAAATAGTTTAGCTGTGGTTTGTTCTTCTCACGGCGATGGCAGAGAGGAAGAAAGACAAGCACTCAGCACTATCACACTTTAACTTCTGCTCTTAAAACCTACATCCACAGTGCATTGCTTAAGCACATTGTTTGGTTGAACCCAATGCCATGGGCAGAGCACACACTTTGCTTGCTTGACAAGGGTGTTGGTGTTGTCTTAGTTAAGTTTCTTTTGCTCTGAAGAGACATCATGATCAAGGCAATTTATAAAATAAAGAATTTAATTGGGGGCTGGCTTAAAGTTTCAGAGGGTTAGTCCGTGATCATCATGGGAGGGAGCATAGCAACAGGTATGGCAGACATGGTGCTGGAGCAGGAGCTGAGAGCTTACAACCTGTTCTTCAGGCAGCAAGCAGAGAGAGAAAGAGAGAGAGAGAGAGAGAGAGAGAGAGAGAGAGAGAGAGAGAGAGAGCGCTAATCCAAAATGCCATGGGCTTTTGAAACTTCAAAGTCCAACCCCAGTGACATACCTTCTCCAACAAGGCCACACCTCCTAATCCTTCCCAAACAGTTCCACCAACTGGGGACCATATATGAGCCATTCTCCTTTAAATCACCACAAGTGTATAGGTTAACATAGAGCTGAAAGATTCATGCCTACAGTTTGACTGACTGAATCCACCTTACCCAGCTCATCTCTGAAGTTAGGAGAACTGAATGATGATGGTGTAAAAATTAAAAAATGAAGCTACAGATCCAACTAATTGATGGACTGAAATGTAGAAATTCTTTTGAAAACGAATAAACCAAAATCAACCCTGGTGTTCATAAAACCATCCTTTAAAAGCAACCAATTCATCCCGAGATTTTAAGAATTACTTACATGTAAGGAAGAATGGCAAAATACATTGTAACAGAAAGAAACAAACGATAGTCTGAATGGATACCAAAAAGAAATCCAATCAAATTCAACACTCTACTTGTTTTAAAAACGTGTTGTGGCCAGAGAGATGGCTCATAGGTTAGAGGGAACCTATTGCTTTTCCGAGGACCCAGGTTCTATCCCCAGCATCCACATGTTGACTCACAGCTCTCTGTAACTCCAGTCACAGGGCATCTAATGACCTCTTCTGGCCTCCTCTGGCACCAGGTATACATATGGTACACAAACAAACTTGTAGGTAAAATATCCATATGTGTAAGTAAAATTAATAACAATAATAATAAAAGATGTGGTTGAGAGCACTAGAGGAAGGCACCCAGCCTTGGCCTCTTGGCCTCCAAGTACATGTGCATATATGTGCATGCATACCTATGTGCACACACATGCATGCATACCTATGTGCACACATATGCATGCATACCTATGTGCACACACATGCATGCATACCTATGTGCACACACATGCATGCATACCTATGTGCACACACATGCATTCATACCTATGTGCACATTCAAACACACTTGCACTTGACAAACAAAATAAATACAATAAAAATAATGGTACTTGCAGGGCCATGATAAAGGTATTCACTCTAAACACAAGAACAAAGTAAACATGGCTACTTCTACATTTATTTAGCCCCCCCCCCCCATGTAATAAAATATATGGGGAGATAAGAGACTTAGTCATCAGACAGGAGAATAATGAAGTCCCCATCCTGCTCAGCTTATACAACCACAGACCCAGAAAACATAAAAATACCAACTAAAAGCTCCAAGATAAACAAGCAATCAAATATTAGACACATATTTGAAAATTAATAGTTTTGCCTACATTCTGGCCATAACCAGTCGCAAGATACAACAGAAGCAGATTCTATTTACAATACACCATAAATATTCAGCAGTACCTTGAAAAAAAAAACTGTGCTGTGATTCCAGATGGAAAATGTCAAAGCCTTCAGAGAGAGGGACAGAAGTAAACAGAAAGTCATACTGTGAACAAGACAGACGAGACGTCAAGACTCTGTGTCTGAGCGGGATGTGGCTCAGTGGTAGAGCATTTGCTTAACGTGTGCATGAGGTTCTGGGTTCGATGTTTACCACTTGTGTAACAGCTGGCTGGGGTAGCTCACACTTACAATCCCAGTACTGGGGAAGTAGAGGAAGACAGAGCTCAAGGGCTTGCTGGTTCCAGTGGAGCCTAATTGACAGGCCAGTAAGAGACCCTGTCTCAAAATAAAGTGGACAGTTTTCTGAGAACAGCACCTGAGGTTGCCCTCCAGCTCCCACACACGTGTCAGCCGCTGGCTAAGGATGTGTGGGGCAGGTTGATATAGCGGGCTTTCTCAGACTGCCAGTCCACAAATCATGACATGGAGACTCTTCTTATCAGTTATGAATACTCAGACTTAGCTGATGCTCATTTCTGGCTAGGTCTCTTTTTAACCTAAGTTAACCTGTTTCTCTTCATCCATGTTTTCCTCGGGGCTTTTACCTGTCATTCTGTGTGTCCTGCTTTCCTGCTTCCTCCCTGTCCAGCTGGCTGCCTGGCTGGCCCTGGGTGTCTGTTTTTTTCTCCCTTGTTCTCTTCTTTCTCCAAGCCTAGATTCTGCTGCCTACTTATCCTCTCTGCCCTCCAGCCCTGCCTGTCCCTCCACTGCTGTTCAGATTTTTATTAGACCAATTAGGTGCCTTACGCAGGCAAGGTGAAGCAAATGCAGCACATCTTCACATAATTAAACAAATGCAGCACAAACAAATGTGACACACCTTTACACAATTAAACAACTATTCCACAACAGTTGGCTATTGGGTGAGTGGTGAGCAGCGGTTTCCACAGGAGCCACTCTGGTGAGGAGATGTGGCATCTGATAATCATGTGTTTTATTTATGTGTGTGTATGTTAATGTGTGAGGCTGAACATGTGTAGGTGCATATGGGTGTATGGGTGTACATGCATACGTGTGGGTGGGTATATATGAGTGTAGGTGCACATGTTTATGTGGGTGCATGCCGAACTCAGGTGTCATTCTACAGCAGCCATTCACCTGGTGTTTTGTTGTTTTGAGTCAGGGTCTCTCACCGGCCAGGGGCTCCCTGATTAGGCTGACTAGCCAGCAAACCCCAAGAATTGGCCTATCTCGGCCTTCTTAGAGCCAGTATTACAGCACATGCCACCATGTGCTTTATACAGAATTTAAACCCAGCCCAGCAACTAGCGGCTCTGGAAGGCTATGGGTTTGGGGTTGACTGTTTTCTCTAATTGTTGCAACACTGTGTGTGTGTGTGTGTGTGTGTGTGTGTTTCTGAGTCTATTTTGGAGCCTTAGTCTGTTCCATCATTTTATGTGACTACTTCTGTGCCAGTGCCAAGCAGCCTTAACAGATTTAAAATATATTTTTAGTATTAGGTCAGGTAAATGTATTGATGTGAAACAGACCAGCCCAAGCCTAAGGCTCGACATAAACACCAGTGCATCTGCTTGACTATAAAAATTAATGGGCATTGCTTAATACATTCTCAGATTAGTGTCTGAACATCACATTCTCAGATTAGTGTCTGAACATCACAAAGATGCTGATGTGTTTGCAGGTCTTAGACAACTTACCGGATGGACATGGCATCAGTATTCAATACCATGAATCTGCTGTTGTTTTCTGTGATAAATGTTTATCTGGAGACACTGATGTCTTTACCAGACTATCTCTTCTTTATTTCTATCTATATATCCTTTCTTTCAGACATCCCCCCAGGTCATTTTATTTCCTTTTTTGCTTGTTTATTTTAGTTCAGTTCCCACATATAGCTCAGGACGTCCTTGAATGCTGTGTCTTCCTGCCTCAGCTGCCTGAGCCAGCACTGGGTTACAGACATCCATCATTATACCTGATTGCTGTTTTCTTTCTTCCTTTTAAAAAAATTATATCTATGTGTTTTGTGTGCATGTGCTGTATGCACCTGTGGAGGTCAGAGGACAGCTTTTGGGAGTGGATGGCAGAGGCCCAACCCATTTTCTTTCTTTTTAAAGTAAATATATTTTTTTTACTGCTGAAAATTGAATGAAATTCTAGTAGAAATCATCTGGGCTTTGTGAGTAGCATGCCTCTGTAGTGCTGTGATTAAGTCAGCATACAAAATGACAGGTCTCATATGGCGTGTTCACGTCTGTATGTCATATGTCATTCTTGTGCTTCCCCCCACACTCTTGCCTGGCTTCCCCCCTCCCCTCTTATGTTACATACATGCCACTCCTCTTCCCCCATGCTGTTTCCTTTCTGTGTTCTTGTTCTGTACATGTATGTGTGTGCGTGCACGTGCACACACACACACACACACACACACACACACACACACACACACAATTTGTGTACAGACAGACACAAATCAAATCTAGATTCCTTGTGCTAAAGTTGTCTCCTGGGCCCAAGGTGGCTGTGGTAAGACACCAGCTGCCACTGTCATGTGGCCGCTGATTTTTCTCTGCGGCTGGTTTTCACATTGTATGTTTCTCGTCTGTCTTCCTGTCTGTGGTGCTGGGGATGGAACCCCAGAATCCTGTGCCTGCTCCTGCGAGCACACTTCCAGCTGAGCCATGTCTGAAGTTTCCATCCCTTGACTTTATTATAGATTTCTTCTGATTTTTCTGGAATATGGTTTTCCAGACTCTGAGAGTCTAAGTATTTGTGAAATAGACACTCTCTCCTCAAGCACGTCCTCCCTAATCTCCTGATTGTCCCCTTCTGGCACTTTGAAGGTTACACATTTTTAGACATAATATCTCTATTCTCAATATGTAACAGCTTTTATTTTATGTCCCCATCTCCTTCCTCTCCCTGCTTCGCCCTGGGTAATTTGTTCAGCTCTATCCCCCAGGTCATTATTCTTTGCTCTGACCATGTCTAATCTGTATTACTCCATTCATTGAATTTCCCAGGTCAATTACATTTTTATTTCCTTAAGTTTTTTGTGATTCCTTTTATCTGCCTTTTAAGTTTTGATAATGTCTCATTCCTCCAAATTATATTCTGCTTCTAAATGTGCAGGTGATTCTGTCTGCCTCTGCTTCTGCATCCACCCATGCAGGGTACACTGTTTGTTTTTTTTTTTTTTTTTAACGTGTTTTCTGCACTTTTTAAGTGGACTCATAATCAGTTTACCCACTGGTGGTGTCTGGTTTGGGTAAGCTGTGGTTTAAATGTAAGACATACCCCACAGGCTATGTGTCTAGACACTTGGTCCCCAGCAGACAGTGCCATTTGGGAAGATTGTGGAACCTTAAGGAAGTGGGACCTTCCTAGGAAGTGAGTCACAGGGAGGGGTGGGCCTCGAGGCTTTATAGGTAGGCCCCAATTCCTATTGGTTCTCTGCTTCCTGAGTGCAGATGCAATGTGAGCAGACAGCTCTGTGTCTGTGCCTTCCCGGCCTGCCACCATGTCTTCATGTCCTCTCTACCACGAGGGGCTGTGTACCCCTGGAGCGGTGACCAAAGCCAACCCTGTCTCCCTTAAGGTGCTTTTGTCAGAGTGTTTGTTCACAGCATCAGGAAGAGAAACTGAGGCAGAGTAACAGCTGCCTCCCTCCTAAGATGGCTGATGGGACCTGAAAATTCAGACCAGTCTCTGGTTCTTTGGCTGAGGAGTTGATGTGTATGGACTGTGTTTCCATTGTACACTATGATTGGCTTGTGGTTTGGGGTTCTGAGGGGGAATTGTTTTCTTTTCTTTTTTCATTTCTCTGGTCATCAGAACAAGGCTTAGATGTCAGGTATCCCCCTGGGATGCAGCATGCTGGGATGGTAGTGCTTAGATCTAAAGCACCCATGGTCCTGGGTTGCTTTCTGTTGCTGTGATAAACATCATGATCAAAAGGATTTGTTTGGTTTACATATCCTGATCACAGTACATCATGAAGGGAAGTTAGGGCGGGCACTCAGGGCAGGAGCGTGGAGGTAGGAACTGAAGCAGAAGCGATGGAGGATGCTGCTCACTGGCTTGCTCCCCTTGATTCTCTCAGCCTGCTTTCTTGTAGACTCTGGACCAGCAGCCCAGGGATGGCCCCACCCACAATGGGCTGGACCCTTCCACATCAATCATTAACCAAGAAAATGATCCTCAGACACACCTATAGGTCAATCTGATGCAGTGTTTTCTTTGTGTAGCTCCTACAATCTTCTTTTAGAACTTTTTCTGTTACTTTATCTTATTTGTAGTTTTTATGGATGAGTTTTTATTTATAGATTCTATGGATATTATTTTGTATAAAAGAAAGTTATTTAATTTTGTAACTAGCTATATTTTGTAACTAGTATATTAACTCACTGTGTGTGAGTGTGTGTGTGTGTGTGTGTGTGTGTGTGTGTGTGTAGATGTGTACATGCAGGTGTACGTCCATGTGCATGTGTGTGTGTGAAGGTCAGAGGTCAGTATTGAATATTGTTCCTCAGAAGCTATCCACTTTGTTCTTTTCAGTCAGAATCTCTCACTAGGACCTGGAACTTGTCTATCAGGCGAGGCTTGTGTATCAGTTATTTTTCTATTTCTGTGATGAAACAGCGTCACCAAGCAACTTATAGAAGCAAGGGTTGTTTGGACCCACAGTCCCAGAGGGTTAAGAGTCCGTCACCTTTATGGCAGGGAGGCATGGCAGCTCGATCAGCAAGTTGAGAGCTCACATTCTCAACTTCAAGAATGAATGGGGGGGGGGGGGTCTAGAAAGGTTCAACTCTTTAAACTAACAGCCCTCACTCCAACCCCCATGCACAATGCACACCTCCTCCAGCAAAGCCACACCTCCTAAACCTCCCAAACAGCACCACCAACTGGAGGACCAAATGTTCAAATAAATACCTGAATCTCTGGGAATTCATCCACACCATCACCAGCTAGCCAGCAAGCTCCACAGATCCTCCTGTCTCTACCCTGCCCTTGCCCCACCCCTCGAATTAAGATTACAAGCATCACCACACCCTGCTTCTATCAGGGTGCCGGGGGTCAAAACTGGGGTCTTCATGCTTGCATGGATAAGCACTTTTCTGTGTGAGGCATTCCCCAAGACCCACTGTCTCTCACATAGTGTTTGTAAGGGAGATTTCTAAAAACAAAACACTGGACTCTAGCCTCCTCAAGATGCAGGAATCATATTTACTTGTTTACTTGGGTCATAAATATTTTTAAAGTTTTATTACAATTATTCCACCTGCCTTGTGTGTGTGTGCGCGAACATGTGTGTAAACCACAGGGTACATGTGGAAGTCAGTGATCAACTTGCAAGAGTCCATTCCTTCCTTCCTTTACCCTCAGGGCCCCAGGGATGGAATACATGTTGTCGGGCTTGCTGGCAAGTGCCTTTTTCTCTTTGAGCCATTTTGCTGGCCCAGAAATAAGACTATTATTTGTATTTGTATTTCCTCCCCCTAAAATTGCTAAGTTAGAGAACAGTACCTGTTACCTCCATGTGGTTATTACTCAGTGTTTCTGACATCGACTCTTGTCTTTTTTTGTCCAACCTTCCAATGGCTCTATTCTGAAACAGACTCCAGATACCGCATCTTTTCAGTGGAACATGTTCAAGTATAGCTCTGACAGCAAAGAACTCTTTAGGTAAAGACAGAACATGAAAATGACTTGTGGCACCCTGAAACCCACAACATTTCGATGCCATCAGAGCCCCAGTTAATGTTGAAATGTCCTTGATTGCACACATGGTTTTTCATAGTTGAATTGTTTGACCAAGATCTAAGCAACTGTTTGGGTCTTCAAGTACTTTTTACTAGACAGGTTTATGTGAACTTGACACAAGCTGGAGTCACCAGAGAGAAGGGAACCTCAATTGAGAAAATGCCTCCGTAAGATCGTGTTGTAGACAAGCCGGTAAGGCATTTCATTCTCTTAATTAGTGATTGATGGGGGAGGGCCAAGCCCACTGTGGGTGGGGCCATCCCTGGGACTGTGGTCCTGGGTTCTATAATAAAGCAGGCTGAGCAAGCCATGAGGAGCAAGCGAGTAAGCAGGAGCCCTCTATGACCTCTGCATCAGCTCCTGCCTCCAGGTTCCTGCTGTTTGAGTTTCTGCATTGGGTTTCCTAGTGGACTGTGATATGTAAGCCAAATAAAGCCTTTCCTCTCCAGGTTGCTTTAGTCATGGTGTTTCATCACAGCAATAGTAACCCTGACCATGACAGTGCCCTCATCCCTCCCCCAGATTATTTGCTAAGGAAAGTGCCAGGATGTGCTGATGCATCCTGTGGTGTCTTCTGGAATGTCAATCCAGCTCCTGTGTCTTCTGTAAGCTCATCATTGGTTTTGAAGAGCCTCAAATTCCAGTTTGACATTCTAGCATGAATTCTTATCATGGGACCCTCCAGGGGTATCCTGAGCGCTAGTCTCTCTGGGGTATGTGAGATTGCTCAAGTAGCCGCAGTGTTGCCCTGGTGATTCCTGTGGAGCCCTCAGTGGGACTTTGGCAGCTACCATGCCATCCTCATTTACATGGTTCACATCTCTTTACCTAAGCTTCTGTTTTTCTCCTTTATATCTGGGACTGAGCCCAGAGCAGTGGTTCTCAATCTCCCTAATGCTGTGGCCCTTTAACACAGTTCCTCATGCTGAGGTGACCCCCAACCATAAATTATTTCATTGCTACTTCATAACTGTAATTTTGCTACTGCTATGAATTATAATGTAAATATCTGTGTTTTCTGATGTTCGTTGGCACCCCTATGAAAGGGCAGTTTGACCCCTTGAAAGGGTCACGACCACAGATTGAGAACCACTAACAAAGGGTCCTGCATCATGCTAGGCAGCATGTTTTCATTTTGAGACAAGGTCTTGCTAAGTTGTCCAAACCTTGAACTTGTGATCCTCCTGCCTCAGCCTTCCATGGAACTGGAATTACAGGCCTGTGTCAGGAAATCTGGCTTCTTCATCTCCCTCTGCTAGGTTCTGAATCGGATCAGGCCTGAATCGGCAGCCTACAGCCAAGTCCAGTGGGTCAGTCCAGTGGAAGGGACAGGTAGGGTCAGAGGGCAAAAGGAAGGAAGAAGATTGACAATCGTGTTGTCTTGTTTCTACACTACCTCCTCCCCTCCTCCCCTCCTCCCCCCTCCCCTCCTCCCCTCCCCCCTCTTCTCTTTCTCTCCCATCCAGGACTATTTCAGTCATCAGCTGTGTCTTCCCCTGGGTGCAGTCCTTACATAATCATCTCTGCCTTGGTCCCTGGAACACACCTCATTCCTGTGTCCTCGCATGGCAACAGACTGCCTCACTGTCCTGCGGCTTCTGTACTCCCTGTCACATGGGCAACCGGTTCTTACAGTCAGTTTCCTCTATGATTGTCCAGGCCAGTTCTTTTCCCTCTTAGACTTTGGGGGGAATTACGTGGGTGCTGTTCTTTTAAAAAGTGAAAAAGGAAATTCTTTATGCTCCAGAAGAATTCAAAAGCATTTCTGTGATCTGGTTTTAGCAGGCTGGAAAGAGCTCACTTTGCAGATATGAAGTGGAAAGAAATTCTACATACGTTTAAAGTGAGTTTTTAAAGAAGAAAAATAGATTAACTATCAGGTCATTCTTTCAAAGTTAGCAGTACAGACACACATCTTTTTAGAATTGATAACTACGATCTTGTTCTTAGAAGGAGGTTGGCTGCCTCGGACATGAAGAACACGCAAGCATAGAAGGAGGGCAGGTTCTCAAGGATAAAACCAGGAGCAAAGACTCAAACTCTCAGGCACTTGACTAAACAAAGTTACAATAATCTGTGGAATTTAAGGTGAGTCTCACTGGAGTAACAGGCTAAGGGGAGAGATTTCCAGACCCACAAATCTCCTTGGCGCTTCCCTCTCTGAACAGGTCCCCACCCTCCAATCCAAGGTGTCTTTTCAGCCTGCAGCATTCATTAGCATCATCACAAACTTCTGGTTCACCTTTTTCTGGGCACAAACCATTATGTTCACCTTGACCTCCAGAGCTCCTAGTACATTCCCTTATGCATGGGATCCAGAAGCAGAGGGCCCAGAAAGTTCCAGAATCCTGAGTCAGAGGGCCAAGCAGGACAGGGCCTAGGCAGCCTATGAGCAGAGGAGATCCTGACATCTTTGGAAAATGCTGGAAAGTCACGGTCACTGGGGAGGGGCTAGGGATGGCTCCTTGCAGGAAGCAAAGTGTCTGCTGAGGCCTGAAGGGTGATGGGTGTGAGCTGGCTTTGTGTGAAGAGGTTCAGGGCAGAAAGGACTGTAGGTGAGGGATAAATAGGGACTCTGGGTTTCTCTGGCAAGCCTGCTTTGCTAAAACCAATTTAAAAAACAAAAAATGTTTTCTTAAGTGGAAAGAACATGGAGGAAAGGGTGGAGGGAGGGGAAAACTGAATGGAAGAATAAAAGAAACACAAAACCAGGAACCCACCTTCTATCCTTTGACACAGCTCTTCCTCTAGAGTTTCCCATCAGCCTTTGCACCTCTGGCTGAGGGACCAGAACATCCCCCACCCCTCATCTAAGTTCCTGTGAGGACCTTCAACACTGCCCTGAGCAAGCAATAAGTTTTGAAAGTATGAACAGCCTAGTTTAGGCCAGGTCACCTACGTGAGCAGGAACATATATTTTTTAAATGACTATTTATATGTGTTAACCCAATTCCTATGAAAAACTGCTTGGGAATACAACCAGAGGGTTAGTAACCTGAAGCTCCAGGTGGCCAGAGTTCTAGGGACTCAGTCCCAAGAGGGTAGGTACCCCTGCTTGGGTGGGGGATCCTCTACCCCACCCCCAGCGTTTGTGAGCTCTCTTAGCTCCTGTATATGAATGAGCTGATCTTTCAGCTGCCCTTTGTCTTGGAAAAAATTAATTCTCATTTGCATTGCCCCGTCTAAATGTCACCCACCGATATTTTGTTAGACATTAGCGGCGCTGGCAGGGAGGGCCGCCGGGTAATTGTGTTCTGCCTGATGCTGGGATTTACATAATTTCAGACAGCAATTAAAGAATCCTGGGGAATTTTTTTCCCCTCTCCCTTCCAACCTCTCCTACAAAGAAAGTGTTCGTTTACATTAAGCGCTCAGCGCCTTGCTGTTCATTTGCATAAAATTAAAGGTTTTTGTGTTCCCGAACAGCAGGGTAACATTTAAAATTCCGTTTTAAAAAGCTCACCTTACAATAATAAAATGTTAATATCATTTCCTAGGCAATGCGAGGTTGCCAGACGCCTTTCAATTCCAACTTGCTCCCATGCTAACTGCTAGTATGCTCTCTCTCTCTTCCTTTGTCCATCCCATCCCTGTCTTCTTCACCCCACGCTCCTCCTTCTCTTCACCTTGGGGCATCATCTCTTCTTGCTTTCTCTAATTCTTTCTCTAGATGGGATCCAAATGTCCCCAGCCCACAAGCCCCAAGCCACGAGCAGAGTTTCTATGGCCATCCCGAGGACAATGATGTCCCAGGGCATCTTGGTTTTGCATGTCCCCAAGTCATTGAACACCCAGCCCCTCATCCTAAGTGCCTTAGACTTCGCCATCTGTGCTCTTCTCCTTCCCTTACACCACAGACGTTTGTGACAACCCAGGAGGACATCCCCAGGTCATGGCTGCAGCACTATCATATGTCCTGAGCCCCAGTCCACATCCCACCCCTCAGTCTTACTCACGTCAAACAGCATTGAAGCATTCATCTCATAAGATACTGAAGACAAGGACCACTGCCCAGAGCCCCTTCTGGGCAAAGTATTGGCCTCCACACAGGCTTCCTGAACCCAGGACAAGCTTCTCCTCAGGCATCTTGGTCTGTCTATATCTGCTTTCACTTGGCCCTCCCCAGCCCATCAGACACTGTTTAAAGACTTGCAGACACCAAGGAGAGCTAAAGGGCCTTTCTCCTGCATGTCTCCTCTGGGCATCCAGGAACCTCCTAGTTGGATGCTGCCCCACCCCAGTTACCGAGTGACTGCACCTGTGTGCTGCAGGCAGCAAGGAAGCAGCTGGGGACTTTACCAGCAATATGGAGAGGTGAGGGTAGCTATCTCAGAATCATGGAACCCCTACACTGCAACTCCTGGGGTGGAGGCGCGTGGATGTGATGGCGAGATGAAGAAGGAACAGTTCTGTTTGTTGTTTCACCTACAGAAGTAGGTGCTTTTAAAATCTAAGTCTTCAAGTCATGAGAAGACACGGAGTGTGAAGGGATCGTGGAGGAAAGGAGTCCTTCAGCTGAGGTTGAAGGACGTTAGATGATAAAGCAAACCCATACGAGCACACACAGAGCTCTATGGCTACACAGGCAGCTATGTGTCTACATCATATGCAAGTATGAAAGAGAGTTCTACCGTGTGATTGGCTTACAAATTATTCTTTCCATAGATTTAAATATAAACATGTAAATACTAGTTATATATTATTTGCTATAATGATGATCAATCTATGTTAATAAGCAACATTTTAGAAAGATATACAACAGGAGGTGAAGCTATAGAGAGACAGAATTCTTGTATAATTTTGAAATAAAGTCAGTATGAATTCCAAGATAGGGTGTTATAAATTATATGTTAATTGTAATCCCCAGGGCAAATACTAAGAAAATAACTTTAAAATATACAGTGAGATAAATGACAAAGAAATGAAAATGGTTTATTTAATGAAAAATAAGACAGTAAAAAAGTAAAATTATAAAAGTAAATCATTCCTTAATAATAATTACATTAAATGTAAGTGGGTTAAACTATCCAATTAAATGGTAGAAAATTGGAAAAATGTTCTATTTTAATGACCCAACTATGTAGTGTATATGAGAGATTCATCTTAAATTAAAGACATAAATAGGTTGGAAGTAAAAGGATAGAGAGCTGGGGTGCCTACTGATGTCAGGACCATAGATGGCTGAGGGTAAAGATGTCTGCCTCCATGCCTGACAACCTGAATTCAGTCTCCAGTCCTCTGAACTGCACATGCACACTATGGCACTTGTAATCAAGCACACACACACACACACACACACACACACACACACACACAGTGGGGAGAAAAAAAATTTATAAACACAAAGAAATACATTAAATGATGATAAAGGAGCCATTGTGATTATTAACATATATGCACCTAACAACAGAGCTCCAAAATACACAAAGTAAATACTTGCAAACAATGAAAAACAGAATTCTCCCTTTATAGCCTTCAATACTGGATTGTCCATAATGGAGAGAACAATTGG
The DNA here is from genome assembly GCF_903995425.1 of Onychomys torridus. Taxonomy (NCBI): domain Eukaryota; kingdom Metazoa; phylum Chordata; class Mammalia; order Rodentia; family Cricetidae; genus Onychomys; species Onychomys torridus. The sequence goes on along the minus strand of NC_050446.1, from coordinate 4,910,286 downwards.
AAAAAGAGGAAGGAAATAAAGGCCCATAAAGACAGTCCCACTTAGCAGACACCTTTATAGCACACTCGGCCTGCAGCAGCAATGGTGGGATACATGGCCTGTAGTGGCAATGGTGGGGCGCATGTGCTTTTCAGTTGATATGCAACATCTCTAGGGTAAACAGTAGGTTAGAACACAAAACAAGACTTAATTGAGTAAAAGAGAAAGCATACAAAGTGTGTCACAAAACACAACACACCAGAATTTATGAGTGGTGAAAGCATGCTTAGAGGGAAAATTAAAGCTATGAACTCCTTCATTTAAAAAGGGCTGCTGAAATGGCTTGTGCTTAAGAGTATGTACTGCTCTTGCAGAAGACCTGATTTTGGTTTCTAGCACTGACATCTGTAATGCAACTCCAGGGAATTCAATGCTTTCTTCTGGCCTCTTTTGGTATTGCATGCACATGGTACATAGATATGCATAGAGGCAAAAATTCATCCATAGATGATGGTGGTGGTAGTGATGATGATGATGATGATGATGATGATGATGGTGATGATGATGATGATGATGGTGATGATGGTGATGATGATGATGATGGTGATGGTGATGGTGATGATGGTGATGATGATGATGATGGTGATGGTGATGGTGATGGTGGTGATGATGATGATGATGATGATGGTGATGGTGATGGTGATGGTGGTGATGATGGTGATGATGATGGTGATGGTGATGGTGATGATGATGGTGATGATGATGGTGATGATGATGGTGATGATGATGATGATGATGATGATGGTGATGATGATGGTGATGATGATGGTGATGATGGTGATGATGATGGTGATGGTGGTGGTGATGGTGGTGGTGATGATGATGGTGATGGTGATGGTGATGGTGATGATGGTGATGATGATGATGATGATGGTGATGGTGATGATGGTGATGGTGATGGTGATGATGGTGATGATGATGGTGATGATGATGGTGATGATGATGGTGATGATGATGGTGATGATGATGGTGATGATGATGGTGATGATGATGATGATGATGGTGGTGATGGTGATGATGATGGTGATGATGATGGTGATGGTGATGATGGTGATGATGATGATGATGATGGTGGTGATGGTGATGATGATGGTGATGATGATGGTGATGGTGATGATGGTAAGCCACATCCTGCATGGCTTGGTTCTAGAAACCCGACTGGGGTAAGATGAGAATGAGGAAGTGGCAGACACAATGTAGAAAAGCTGGGATCAGGTGGGCTGTGCTCACTCTGGTGGAGGGCATCTACTATACAACCTGGAAACTCAGAGCTTTAACTACGTACAGCACAAGGAGGAGAGGTAGCTAGTCTCCATGGAGGGTCTCTGTAAGGGTCAGTCTCAAGCTATAAACATCTGGGAACAGGAAGGTGCAGTTGACATTTCCTACACATACATCCACACATGGACCAGGGGAAGTCTTTGCCATTTTCCTGGATCTGAAGCATTGGGGTTCTTGACATGGCCCATACCAACTATACATTCACTCAGGGCTTAATTCACTCCCCCACAATAATGATGATGATAATAATGATAATGATAATAAAGGCAGATTAAACTGGTAATTAAATGGCTTCTTGTGGTGATATTTTATTTGTGTTGAAATGTGATTTTATTTGTATGTTAATAAATAAAGTTGCCTGGGGATAAGAGCTAAGAACAAGCCATTAAGCAGAAGTCTGGTAGTGGTACCACATGCTCTTAATCTGATCACATGGCTGGCAGAGTCTCTGTGTGGTCAAGGACACAGCCAGCATGGTGACACACGCCTTTAATCCCAGTACCAACCATAGAGACCTGGAAGTCTGTATAGACAGGCAGTAATGAGGAAGTCATGTGGTTGGTTTTAGAACCAATGAGAAGGCAGAACAGAAAGGCAATAAAAAGACAGGAGACAGGAAGAAGGTCTCTCTCTCTGAGGGGAAAGACAGCAGCGAGTGGTAAGATAAGGTGGTCTTAGCTCTTGGCTACAGCTCTGATTTCTGGGCTTTTAACTCTTCATTTGGCTCTGTGTTTCTTATTTAATAAGACCATTTAGAACTACATCTACAGCTTCTAACAAAGAAAAGCTCAGAGTCAGATGACTTCCCTAATAATTCTCTAGAATGTTTAAAGAATAATTAACATTGATTCTGCTCA